>NW_022984809.1:7429-129064 GCF_010094145.1 Didymella exigua CBS 183.55
GCTAGAATCCATGTATTATTGACAAAGTTTTGGGGGGTACCCACGAAGGACGTTGGAGTATACCCATTCCGCCAGCCTAGGTGGAGGTGGTCAACTAGGAGCTTAGTCAACTGTTTAGCGCTGTAGGAACTGTAGCAAAACTAGACACAACACACGAACGTGCTAGGAGGGTGCAGAAACATCTTCTAAATCTAATGCAAGCACGCAGTATGCTAGGTCACTATTTAATAGCAAGTAGTTGTAGTTGCAGTAACTTGTGTTAGTTGTGCTAAGAGAAAATGGCTGGTTCGGTGATATGGCCGGCTCGGTGATAATCTACGTTACCTATTAATAGGTATGCTTGCTAGGTACCCCCCCTTTTTTAACGTTTTCTAGCCTCTAGCTTGTGCAGTTTAATAGTTATAACAAAACCTTCTACAACAAAAATGTAGAGGTAGTTTTTCTCTTTCTTTTCAGCCCTAGTTCGCTAGAATCCATGTATTATTGATAAGGTTTTGGGGGGTACCCACGAAGGACGTTGGAGTATACCCATTCCGCCAGCCTAGTCTATGCGACCTATATCCAACCTATACCCTACCCTAGGTAAGGGGTACCCATCCACCATTCTATGCCAGCCTACACCTTCCTGCATGCCGATGCTGCCTATTATAATCTTCTCACATCCAGGAGCTGAACTGTCTCCTCAGCGTTTAATATAGGTTGCACAATCTTAGCTCTGCAGTTCTTAATGAGCAGCTACTTTGGCGTCACAGCTAATGTGGACAGAATGCGAGGAGCTATTGTAATCAGATCGAAAAACATAAGCGACATTTCCATTCCAGACAGGGCTGTAGGTACCGTCGTGTCGACTGATAGTCTCATCACCGCCTCACGCCCTATGACGCCGTCAAGCTAGCAGGCACTACATCCCCGCATCCCAGTCCGGGGCATCATTTAAAGCAGGCCATGAGTTCCTCTCGAAGACTAAAAGACCTACATGCACGATTCGGATCTAATGTCTACTACCACATTGTCCTCACGTGGAACTACGGCAAGCGTAAACCATCCGAAAGATTTCGTATGACCATACAACTACGCTTTCCACTCACGTGTCTCACTACCTCACAGGCCCTTTGAGATATCATCTCCAATCTCTAGCACCCAGAAACCAACCCCGACGGCTATGTCTCCCTCGGCCTTGCAGAGAATGCACTCATGCACAACGAGCTGCGTGACTTCCTCAACGCTCAGAAGCTAATCGATCCTCAAGCCGTTGGCTTCACCTATGGCAGCGGTCCCTACGGATCTAGGGGCATACGAGACACCATTGCCACGTCCATGAACCACCACTCCAAGCCCTTCAGCCCCTTGCAGCCAGATCACATCATGGTCACAAACGGCGTCTCCGTGGCAATCGAGCATTGTGCCTGGGGCCTTGTCAACCCAGGTGAAGGCATTCTCCTCGGCCGCCCGTACTACCGCGCTTTCCTGCCAGACATCAGCATATGCACAGGCGTCAAGTTCGTCCCCGTGAGCTTTGGAGACACGGATCCGTGTGGCATCGATTGCGCCACGGCGTACGAAGCCGCGCTCCTCAAGTCAAATGCAGAGGGAACCAAAATCCGCGCTCTCATGCTCTGCCACCCGCACAACCCGCTCGGCCGCTGCTACTCCACTGCCGCGCTCACCGCGCTGCTGCGCCTCTGCGCAAAGTACAGCATCCACCTCACAAGCGACGAGATCTACGCCCTGACCGTGTGGGACAATACCATCGACCCTCCGTCCCCAGCCGGGCCAGCGGAACCGTTCTCCTCCATCCTCTCGCTTGACATCCCCTCGCTCGTCGACCCCTCGCTCATCGACCCCTCACTCATCCACGTACTCTGGGGCGTGAGCAAGGACTTCAGCGCCAACGGCCTGCGTCTCGGCGCCATATTATCGCCTTCCAATGCCTCATTCATCCAGGCTTGCAAAGCGTACGGCATCTGGAGCAGTCCGTCGAGCCTAACCGAAAGCGCTGTGTGCGCTATCCTCAACGATTCGGCGTTTGTCGAGAACTACATTGACCTGAACAAGCAGCGGTTGAGTGTGGCGTATACGCATGCCGCCACGCAGTTGAAGAGGTACGGCATTTAGCATATTTTAGGCGCGAATGCGGCGTTTTTCATCTGGGATGATTTGGGCAAGATATTCAGGGAGAATCTCACTGGGTCGGTGGAGGCGGTGTCGCTCGATGGAGATGCCGGGATCACGGCGAGAGTGCATGAGCGCCTGATGGCGAGGAGAGTGTTCTTTGTTGATGGCAATGCGGCGGGGGCAGAGGAACCGGGGTGGTTTCGACTTGTGTTCACGCAGCCGCCGGAGTTGGTGGGTGAGGATATTGTGAGAATTGCTAGCGCGCTTAGAGCATAGGAGCTCATGACAGCTTGTGCGCGTCTCTACAACTGTCTTCTAGGAAAGTGAAACGATGCTATGGGTATACAAAACGAGAGCCGTTGCCAACGCCATTCTAAACTATGTGACGATATTATCGTCTATGCGGGCCGACTTCCAAGACCAGTCGCTTTTCTGAAGATCCAATGCCACCAGCCCTCTCTCCCACCAAGCGTCGTCTCTAGTTCCTCAACGCGGTCGCAAACATACTCAACCTGCTTTTCAAATTCGTCTACAAAGTCCTCAACGTCTTCGACCTTGCCTCGCAAGGCGGTGATCTCATACTCGAGTTTATCGTTGACGTTGTCCAATTCGCGCAACGAGGCGGTGAGCTGAGCGCGGTTGTTGGTGATTACGGCGTGCGTGTTCTCGCGCAAGGAATGATAGGTGTCCAAGCGTGGGTAGTAGATGGACTCGAGCGTTCCGATATCACCGTCGGCAGCGGCATCTAGATCCTTGATCTCATCCAGACGAAACTTGACCCAGGATGAATCTGTGACCGACAAAACAGCAAGACGATGGTGGAGGCGCTTTAGTTGCTCGGACTGCAAAGAGTAGGTGACTTGCTGCCTAACAAGTGCCACTGCAGACGTGTCGGTGTCATCGATGGCGTCTTCGTCAACGTCAGCGCTAACTACACCTTCCCACGTCAACACGCTCTCTTCGGTAATACTGAAGGAGAGATGACGTGGCCACCATTCGTCACTGTGCTGAGTGCCGTAGAGTTCCAGTTGATCGGCGGACTGTGTGCGTCGGAGGAGTGGAGGGAAGGCATGCACTTCCTCAAGAGGCAGTACCTCGTTTAATGCGATCCCGTGATAAATTGATCCGGCTACTGAGGGTTCAGCAGTAGGTGGCTGGGTGGAAGCTTCTGATTCGGCGACTGCGAGTTTAGAACCCAGCGACTCAAGATCGCCATTCAGTGTCGATGCAGCTTTGTTCAGCACAAGATTAGTGGCAGAGTCGTGCGGCGTCTCAGTAAGGACTTTGGCGAAAGAGGGTTCGAGGTCTGTAGCGATACGTTGAGCTGACATGACGCCCGATAATTCGTTTCCGTCGTCGTATACTCCATCCAGGTCAGGCTGCTGTGCATTGAGCCCTGTTCGCAAGCCTTGAAGTTGCAGTCGTGTCTGCTCGTCCCTTGAGGATTTGCTGGCATGGCTACGGAGACCAACAGCGTCTTTGATGCGGTGGAAGCCCCGCTCGGGGTCAAGCCTTGCCTTGATCGCTGCACGCTTCGAGAACGGATCTCGATCTTTGGGCTCCGTGCCATCAGGACTGAACACCTCTTTCTTGTGATCGTCTCGCGTGACTTCTTGTCGAGGCAACTTGGTTTCCTCGAGCGTGGATTGTCTCTTCAGGGAGTTTCGACTGCGATCCTGTAGTACAACTGGAGATGTCTGGCCGTCCTCATCCGGTAATCGATCGAACATATCGCCAGATCCTGTCTTTCGAGCCCGACCATACCACAGCCACTTTGCGTGGTCTCCACGAACGAGTTCCACAAACCGATCGATGTCCACCGTCTCTACTTCGGCGATACCATCTTTCTCTCCAGCACCTACAATTCCCATCACCATTTCACCGCCCTTCCCACCCAGCTCGGCTACTGTTGATTTGAAAGCTCTAGGTACACCCCAGCCTTCTTTAGTCGCAGCCTTCGCAGTTGCTCTGCGTAGCTTATCGAGCGTCTGCCGGTCCAACCGCTTTGATCTTGGAATATGGTGGGACTTTTGAAAGTGTGCGATGCCCTTCTTCGTGCTCTCGATGTCGAACACATCCTTGGCGACTGGTGCGTTGAGTGCGCTCAAGCGGTTGCGGGCACCCATGAGCATACCCAACAGAGCAGCGACCGTAGTGGGACCGAGAATGCCATCGTGCGGCTCGACTGCATAGTATTCCGCACCAAATTCTACCCACCAGTCGTTGATCGCCTTCTCCGTGACATCGCAGAGAAGGCCATCTGCATACTCTGGTTCGAGCTTGCCAAACAGGACTAGTGCAACTTGGCAAAGCTTCACGAGCTCAATGACTGCGCCGTTCAAGGGGATCTTTTCGCTGGTACGGTAAAGCTGGTGGAACTTGGCCTCGGTCGCACCACTCGGCGATGCAAGTTTAATGCCCAAACGACCCGAGCATCCCAGTCTCTTCAGGTTCTCATTGACATAGAAGATTTCTTTGTACTTTCGCACGTCCCCGCCAGGGATTGGGATGACAGTCAGGGACGAAGGAAAGCCGTTCAGGTTGGTGATCATTAACGTGCCGTATGGTGTATCCCTTCTCTTAGCATGATACTCATTTAGCGAGTTGAAATATAACTGCATCGCTGGTGACCATCTCGCTTCGTCCGCAGGCACGCTGATGATCGTGGCCAGCACTGTATCTTGAGGATTGCCGGTGTAGGTGGTGATGAGAAAGGTAGGGTGCGTTCGAGAACAAGCCCATTGTTCCACCAGGTATATTTCGTAGCCTTCGATCGTTTGCCGGCGTGCAAGGACCGTGGTGTGGGGATCGTCTTCGAGGTAACGGGACGCAACTATGTCGGTCAAGACAAAGCGCTTGTGTCGAGTAGGCGAAGTGGGCGACTTGAGGCTCCCATCGTTCGACATGATTTCGGACGTCGACGTTCTGGCAGCGGTCAGTGGGCGCGGTTGTGTGGTGTTGTTGCGGTCCAGCGATTTGGTCTGCAGAGGAGGCATCTGTCCGCGCAGCTCCTTCTCTGCATTGGTCGCGGTGTTTGTCCGTGACAAGGGGATGTGCCCATTCAGCGACATGGTTGCAGGGGCTGCTTAGGCCAAACCGTACGATGCTCGGTATGTATGCTGCACAATGCTACACGGGTCGGCTGTTCATGGCGCCAGCGCAGGCCGCAAGATTGTCCGGCGCCCACTCGCTGCTCTGTAAGAGGGGGGCGTTGGAGGCGGTGGAAAGGGTAACGTATGCAGACTATACATATTTCCAAAAGTCGAACACGATGCGTGGCAGCATGGGCACGGCAATCGTGGCGCTGGGACTGGTCGAACGTGAGCGTCGGGGGTGAAGGTCTGAGAGGACAGCGGCTGCGGCATGACGTGTGGGGAAGGAGCCGCGACCGGCCGCCCCAGCTCTCGCGGCTCGACACGACTATCGCGAACCAACTGCGCCAGCGGAACCGCCATGGACCAGTGGCATGTGATCTGCTGGCCAGAACCACTCGATATTGCGCTTCTCGTTTGCCCTGCATACCCTCACGCTGCCAGCACGCCCACAAAGCGGCCAGCTGCGGCGAGCAACCCTCACCTCCGCCATGGACGACCTCCGCGAACAGATAGAGCTCCTTGAGAGCAGTGCGAACCTCACCACCAGCCTCGACCATGTGCAGAAGACGATCGATATGCTCACGGCAGCTCGCGAGAAGGTCGCCGCCGGTATGTTTGCCTATCCTGTAACCTGTACGCACGACTGACCATGGTGTGATAGACCCCTCAAAGGCGCCGTTGACGCTCGCAAAGCTGCAGGACCCCCTCAAGAAGACGCTGGACGCGGCACAGAAGGACTTGAAACCAATATACTCCGGCCTGAACAAGTACGGGAAGGCGCTGGACAAGGTAGGTCACATCACAGCGAGTCTGGAACTGGTCCACTGCTAACAGTCACTGCAGAAGTTCAAAGACAAACCGCTCCCCAGCGCCGAGAACGATGCCCTATCCTCACACCCATCCTTGATCAATCGAGCGATAGCCATGCATCTGCTGCGAGAAGGCCAGTTCGACGTAGCCTCCACCTTCGTCGAAGAAGCACGTCGGCACCCACCGCACCCTGAGCCAACACTGAACACACCGGATCCATCCAGAAGGACCGAATCTTGGGAACAGGATCTGGCAGAAGGAACTTTCAACTCGGAGAATCTGCAACGGCAGTTTGCAGACATGTACCACATCATACACGAGCTGCGCAACGAGAGAAATCTGGAGCCGGCGATACAATGGGCACGGGAGAGAAGTGATGTTCTGGAAGCACGGGGCAGTAATCTCGAATTTGAGCTCTGCCGTCTGCAGTTCGTTTGCCTGTTCATTCAAAATCAAGATGATTCTATGGACGACACACCAGCCAGTCCGTTGCGCGCCTGGAACTACGCGAGACAAGCGTTTGGCATGTTCTCGCAACGCTATGCGCGCGAAATTCAGCATCTCATGGGCGCCATGGCTTACTACGAGAACATCGAAGATTCACCATACCAACGCTACTTCTACAACGACTCTGCATGGGAAGAAGTAGCACACTCCTTCAACCGCGAATTCTGCTCGCTCCTGGGTCTCAGCGCAGATTCACCTCTATTTATCGCTGCGACAGCTGGCGCAATCGCCCTGCCTTACCTGCTGAAAATGCAGAGTATCATGAAACAGCGCCGCGCAGAATGGACAACACAGAACGAGCTGCCTGTCGAGATACCTCTACCAAGCACATACCACTTCCATTCGATCTTCGTCTGTCCCGTCAGCAAGGAGCAGACCACCGACGCAAATCCACCAATGATGATGCCCTGTGGCCACGTCATAGCCAGCGAGTCACTTGACAAGTTGTCCAAGGGTGCACGGTTCAAGTGTCCCTACTGCCCGACTGAAAGCCACCCGCGAGATGCGAAGAAAGTCGTGCTATAGAACAGACACTAGGAGCAAAGTTCCGGGCCTATTGGGTATGCGGTAGACTGGCACGAAATGCTTAGTCGAACCAAGGTTCTTGAGGCGCTGAAGCAGTCGATAAGAGATTTGGGGACCATACTAGCGTAGGAGCAGCTGGACGGACAGATACTGATTGTGCATACCCAGGACCTTGACAGACCGCATGCGCGGATTGAGCTGGTGAACCAGATCACATTGGAAAGAGAGGGAGCAGTCTTCAATCGCGACCGACTTGGGGTCTAGGCGTTGTATTTTCCGGGGGCTTCGCCTGGCGCGGAATATCATCACAGCTATGTACAGTTTGCGTGATACGCTCTTCCTGTCGTTGATTGAAAAGCGCAACCAGGCCGGCAACATGCTATTACACACTTCAATCTTTCTTGCATGCTTGCGCTACGAGATGCGACAAATTTAATGCTACGCAGCCTAAGTCTGCGGCTGAGACACGTGATTGAGACCTTGCGAGGGGCTGCACGTGGATTTCGCACGCTACCAGACGCGTGGGTGAGCGTGAACGTGACTTCTTTCTTCCACAAGAACCGGGAGTGCCTGCCTTCCCGGTCGCGAGAGCGCTAGATGTAAAGTCTTGAATCTCAGAAATAGTAGGTCTTCACGATATGCCCTAGCTATCGTCATATGCATTTCAAGAGCCTGAATCTTTTGCTCCTGCAGGAATCGCGCACGGTCTCTGCCTAGATGAGGACGTACAGCGTCTGACATGCACAATCTTATCATAGATCCCGGGTGCCGTGCAGTTACCCCTTTACACTGTCGTCTAACGCAGTCCTTACGATAGTATCATCAACGGTCTCGTTCTCGACACCAAGGAATTTCGCGCACGCAGTAGTGTCCTTGTCGATCAGCACACCCAACTTCCCCTAAAAACAACAAGCGCCCTCAGCACCAGCCGCCTTGATCAGCGCCTCACATTCCCCCAAAAACATTCCCACGCAGCACATCCCCACAAGTAAAACCCGGCACCAACAATGGACCTCACCGACCACTACCACAACCCCTACCTCCGCCTGCTCCCACACTACCGCACTTACTTCCCAGCCATATTCCGCTCCTGCAATCCCTTCGTCAGATCCCTAACCCTCAGCCCAAGACGCACGGCCTTCCTCTTGACCCTCGTCTTGCGCACCGTGCAAACGAGCTGGTACCTGTTCCTGGGCATCATGGGCCACGCCAAAAGCAACGGCATCTGGCTCCTGGTCGCCATCTGCGTGGTGGCGTTCACCGTCGAAATGTGGAACTTGCATCTGGTCGTCGAGGCCGAGAGCGAGGGTCAGCTGGGTGCGTGGCGCGTGCCGGCCGGCGCGTTCACGTTGTTTGTGGGTTGGATTGCGGTTTGGCATGTCTGGATGGTGCCGTTGGAGGTCGATGGGATGGCGTTTTACGGCTCGGGGACGGCGGTGTTGTATGTGGAGGGCTTTTGGATTGCAGTGATTGCTTTTGTGGCGTGGGTCGCGAACAGGGAGCCTGTGGTCGAGGGTTTGAGTCTGGCGTAAAAGTTGGCGCGCTTGTGTATCGTGGGATGATCGTGGGGAAAGGTTGGAGCATTGTTCTTGCGCTCGCACAGCGGTCGAATATTGTATGGTAGTGGGCCTTTACAATCATCCTAAGAGCCACTCCCTGAGCAGCCGATCTCATGATGAGTCCGGGACTGGAGGTGCCCACATCCATTGCTGTAGGTTGGGCATGAAGTCGAAAAAGCCGGTGTCGTTGTATGGCAGCACACCCTGCGACCATACAGCCGTTTCTTGTGGAGCTGTGACAACAAGTGGCACTTCGATGCCCCTCTGTGCCAGTTCAGCAATGTATGCTTTCCTGACGGATGTCCATTCGATGAGGCAGACATTGTACCAACTGCTATGGTCCTCGCTTCCAGAGACGCACTTTTGAATAGGTTCGACGCGCTGGATGAGGAGGTCGATGTAGTCCTCGAGCTTGACTATTGAGCGAACATAATTGACGTCCCAGGACGGAGAGCGGATTGCAAACGTCAGTCGATAGGCCAAGGTGACAGCGTAGTGTATTCGAGCACAGCTGTACCCGTTCAGGTTCATGAAGTCCCGGTCTGAGAGCAGCATGGCATAATCAAGGACTTCTCTGACACTCACCAAGCAGTCCAAGAAGGCTTCCACCAGGGTGGGAGACAGCTGTTCACCTGGAGGTGGTAGACAATGCAGTGCGACTTCGTTGGTGTACGCACAAATTGTGTGTACCATAATGACGAACTCTGCTAATAAGGAGTGAGCACGTTTCTAACCATGCGTGTATGACAAGTTATCAACTTACGCTGGACACGGATGTGGGACGGAAGCTCGCTCTTCAAAGTTTTCAGTCGTGTGTCGTAAGTCTTCAAAAGTATTCGTAATATCTCATCGCTGTATTGCGCCGTAGTGTGTGATTCAGCATAGCCGAAAGCTTCGTAGATTTCCTCGGCATGATGTAAGATGCGAACATAGTGTATCAAGGAGTCATCTGTGGTAGCATTGTTTTCTAACGCCAGGAAAGCCGCGCACTGTTCCAGGTACGGTGTGTACCGAAGCTGAAGAGGTTTCCTTGACAAGAGAGAGTATCTATTAAGCGTGAGCAATATTTTGGACATGCAGCAGTAGATGGGGCAGACTGACGAGGTAGACAACAGATAGCAGCCAACATAGGCTCTCTGTGCCTCGAAACTGCGCCGCTCTGGTACTTCCATCTGGGCTCGGGGGTAGAATTTGAGGCGAAGCCCTACCTTAGGATCGCTTTCTTTGCGGGGCACACTGTTAATACCAAGGTCAACAACTATTGACGCAGCATATGCTGTCAATCGGTACACAGACACGAGGTTTAGGTGACACCTGGTTGCGGTAAGCGAGGCGCACATCGATAGAACTTCTGACGTACCATGCGGAGAGGATAATTAGAGCTTGCAAAACATCTAAACAAAGCTCTCCATCCATGAATAGTTGCTGTGAAAGGATTTGCCAGAGCTCTCTGTAAAGACTAGTTTGGACATCTCTATTCTGCCAAGACGCAACAGCTAGTACTGCCAAAAGCGTAACTGGAGATTCTTGCCGCACAGCCGGAAGTGACTGGAGCTCTGGCAATACGACAAAGGCAAACCCCTTTGACATCGTTTGATACTCTCGGATTAGGGCCATGCCATGACTGAGGCTCAGAAGGCCCCGATCAAACACATCCTGCTGAGCAGCGCTTGAGCTTGGTTGAGTCTGCAGTACCGGTAGCGCGCTTGGGGTGGGAATACCATTTGAGCTTGGAGACTGTGAAGTCTGGCTTTGCGGGCCCTGACCAGCGAGCTGTGCCCTAACCACTGCTAGGTTCTTCTCCAGTTCTTCGATGCGAAGAGTTACTGAGCAACGTCGGTGAGCGACAGCAATCAAGGATCGTGGATGTAATGCATACCTTTCTTGTTCGGGCGCCGTTGAGAGCGGGCTCGGAGCACACATTCTCGCTCCGACCGATAACATCTATAAGATAGTGTCAGCACCGAAGACTGTCCTAACACGACAGTGGACTTTGGCCGCAATACCGTTCACACACTCCTGCCACCGGGCTCACAGTACACCGGACCTTCTTGGTCCGACAATGGAGGCAAGCGGACCTCGTCGCGTCTCCCAACCGTTCGGAGGAGCCAGTCTCCGGAGGAATTTCTGACCAAGGACCCTGCGATTGCATTCTGTGAGAAAGATGGTCAACAGCTTTGCGATGGAGCAAGAGCCCCAGGCCTAGCAGATATTACAGTAAGCGTAGTAAAAGTTGTCGCTGTTGCAGAGGCCTTCTACAACTACCTGTACCTACTTCCACATCGATTAATCGGTCAGAATCGGATGCGAGGATTCTCAAGTTCGAAGACATTGTTGCGATTCGCCTGCTTGTCATGTGCTGGCTGCACTGCTCGGCCGAGCTCGAGAGGCGGGCTAATGAGACCGAGACTCGTGGCATGGATAGACCATGATACCGCTGTCCTGCCGCGGCAATTGGCAAGCATCTGCATCACAACTGTTTTTGCTGTTGTTGATGGTACTGCGAGCGCTGAGACCAGACAAGTGAAACTCCTCGGGTGTGGTGCGGCAAATGGCAAGTGCTTCGAGGAAGGACAACACCATTACATTGCTTGGCATTTACCTTTGACAACACAACAAAGTCAAAAGCATCCAAAATCCCAAGTCTTAGTGTTGGTGTCTCGGGCTTTCGTGCCACCGAAAGCTTGTTCAAAATCATACCGACAAGGCGCCTTCGTAGGAGGGCATCACTAACTCCAACGGGGGTTCATCTCGGACGCTCGTGAATTGCAGGCGCCGAAGCGCCGAGCCGATCCCTGTACTCTATGTATCCCATAGGTATCTCAGTGTCCTTCGTTCCCAGTCGCTATTCCTATCCTCATACCATGGCACAACCCCTCGCCACCAAAAGGTTAAATAATCGTCGTAGCTTCGTGGATACGAGAATCATCTCAGAGCACCATGACATCGCACAATACATTGTCACAAAGAAGCAACAGGGATCCATTCTACACCTCTAGCAGAGAAAGCAGATATGGTAATATACTAGAAGAGCAGGTGCTGCGACAAATACGATCCGCTCCAACCACAACACCAGACTTCCCGACTGCGGCATCAACAGGGGAGACCGACTCTCTGTACGAACTCACGCCGCAATACCCTGCAACTTTGGAGTAGACCGTCGTCCTCCACCACAGTGATAAGGACAATCCAAAAAACCTGGAGCAAAGCACAGAAACGGTCAAGTACGCTTATAGTCTCTCTGGTCTGCTTCGCGAAGGTCTTCGCATCCATGTCCAAAATCTGTAGGTAACTCGGACGTTCTAGCCCAGACTGGCTACATCCGTGCGGTGCTACAGTCAAATCCCTGTTCAATTCTGGTAGTCACGAGAAGCTCAACGGCGTCCCTGACAGAAATGTGTCAATTTTGTGCTACTAGTCTATGTCCCCACGTGCTGGCAGTATCCCATCGCCCTCAAAACCTAGATCGGTCTAAGCACTCACATGCCCCATGCGCAATTTGGCGGGCATCTCATCTAATCATCTGCGAACAGCAAAGCACGAAAGACACTCTTCAGTGTCGAACTGTCCCCCCAACGCCTCGCATTGCATTTTATGCCAAAGAAAGCACCTCGCCCCAAATTATGTGTCATAGGGGATAAACAAAAGCCCAAAACTCCCCGCAAATGATGTAGTATGGATGCAAATAGCGCACAAAGCAAAGTTTTTGGTGCTGTGCATCGAGCGACAGCGTTGTGTTGTACAATTTCTCGTGGAAAAGAAGCGCAAAGACATTAAAGACGAAAAGCGGCGTGAGCGTCGTGAGCAGGAACGATGGCGGGGGCGTGGGCCTAGCGAAAGGAACGCCGTAAACATCGGTGCTACCGTACAAGACCGGCCGTGGGGTGGTGCGAACTTTTAGTGAGGCAGTCTGGTGGGCTGCTGGGTCACCAAAAGTTAGCCATCCGCGAAGCGAATACAACTTTTGTACAAAGCAAGCTATAGACCCTAGCTTACATGAATATGTTCGCTCTCGTGCTCATGGGTTGCGGCTGTCCTTTACTGCTTCGGCGATCTATACCAAGTCAGCAACTGTAGGCGAATACGGAAGTCTACAACTATGACCAGTGAACTTACGAAGGCGAGTAAGACGGGCTTGTTGGCGACCACTTGGGCGAAGACGCCGAGTATGGTGCCGCACCCGGTGACGTGGGAGAGAATTTGGGCGACGTGGGCGAGTACGCTGCGTTACCAGTGGGGCTTGTTGGGGAGTATTGCGGGCTGGCAGGACTGTATGCCGGCGATGTGGGCGAGGCGGGCGAACGCCTGTCGTTGTTCGCACCAAACTGTGGGCTCGTCGGGCTGTAAGCAGGCGATGTGGGACTGTACGCAGGTGATGTCGGGCTGTAGTGTGGCGAAGTAGCACCACGATGCGCAGGCGATGTCGGGCTGTAGCTTGGCGACGTAGGCGAGTAGCTGGGCGACGTCGGTGAGTAGCTGGGCGACGTTGGAGAGTACGACGGCGAAGTGGGAGATCCATACGCAGGCGAGGTTGGCGAGTAGCTCGGCGATGTAGGCGAGTACTGTGGGCTGGTAGCTGCATAGCCTGGGGAGGTCGCACCGAAGCGAGGGCTGCTGATGCCTGGCGAGGTGGGCGAGTATCCTGGCGAAGTGGGCGAGTAGCCTGGAGATGTTGGGCTGGCGCCTGAAAAGCCTGGAGACATTGGAGCGTAGCCTGGGCTTCTGCCTGAAGTGAACGGGCTGAATCCACCGTTGTCGAAGTTGGGCTGGTACTCGCTGAAGCCACCTGCATTGTCGCCACCAGCAGCGGCAAGTGGCGAGAAGGAAGCATCGTAACCACCCATACCCATACCACCCTCGTACGTAGGAGAGCCCAGGTCGTACGGGGTTGCAGCACCATTGTCCAGGTAGTTGCCAGCAGCTGCCGCGCCGCCCATGACCTTCGAGTTGTCTTCCACCATAGTCAGAAGCATGGAGTTGTCCATGACAATGTCGAACTCTCCAGTACCCATAGGTGCAAGCTGACCGAGCATGATGTTCTCAGACACACCACGGCAGTCGTCAAGCTCACCGAAGCCAGCAGCCTCAAGGAGAATCTCAACAGTCTCCTCGAAGGAACAACGCATGAGAGCACCAGTGTCGTTACGGTTGATTCCGTGACGCGTGATAGCCATGAGAAGACCACGTTGGGTCATGATGTCGACGAGCAGGGCCATGTGACGATGGTTGACGTAGGAACCATCGAAGGACAAGACCATACCCAACTCTTTGAGAAGACCAGCACGAGCTGCTTCAATACCGAGAACACCGAGGATCTCGATGAAGGAATTACAGTATGTCTTTGAGGAGTCGACACCCTCGATAGCAAGAACATCTGCCAGAGCAGTGCCGGTCGTGTCCAAAACCCACTCGTTACAGCGAGCATCATTCTTAGAAAGAATCAAAGAACGATCATCGTTCTCAGCAACAACCTTCAGCTCACGAATGAAAGCACGCTCGATACCACGTACACCACGCAGGGTGACATCGTCAAGGAGATGCTTCTCAAGCTTGCGCATCCATCGCTCGTCACGCTCGTCTTCGTCATCTTCATCCTTCTGGAGGTTGCTATCCCAAATGAATCGAACACGAATGATCTGTTCGTCCGCGTTCTCGTCACTGAAGATAACAGCTAGGTTAGGCTTGAACTCCTCCTTGATGGTGTTAGCTACTTCAGAGATAGAGATCTCCCTGTCGAGCAGCTTCTTGCGGTCCAGAACGATGCGGAGGAGCCACTTGGACTGCTGTTCGAGGTTCTCGTCGCCCTCACCGAAGACGAAGTAGGACTCAACCATGTCTTCGTCTGCCTCGATGAGGGTCTCCTTGACTTGAGGGTCGTAGTATAGCTCCACTGCATGCGTAAGCGAGCGCAGAGTAGTGAGTTCGATACGGGACCGCAGACGCTTTGCGGCCTGCTGGTTACCGCGCGCGTCCTCTTGTCTGACAAGCATGGATGGTGTCTTGATGTTCGCAGCGATGTTGAGAATTTCCTTGAGGCGAGGCACACCGAGAGTGACGTTCTTGGAGGATACACCAGCAAAATGGAAAGTATTGAGCGTCATCTGTGTAGCCGGCTCACCAATGGACTGAGCAGCCAAAACACCGACCATCTCACCAGGAGCAACCGCAGCCTTGAGGAAACGTTCCTCAAGCTCACCGAGAACGTAGTCCAGAGCCTTCTTGTTCAAGCGGTACTCCACCACGAGACGCTTGAAAGCAAGGCGAGATCGCAGATGCGACTTGAACAGGTAAGTCGCACTCGCCTGGGCTTCCTTGGAGATCTGATCATCACCACGAATGACCACAAGACGATCCAAGAGTTCGCGGACCTTGGTGATAGTCTCAACCGGCTCAAGGTTGCTGCGGTCCTGCTGTGGCTTGATGCCGAAGCGTGCTTGCGCCGACTCGATCATACGCTGGATGTTGAGAGGCAGCTGGAATTGCTGGCTGTCATCGTCGTCGATGATAGAACGAAGGTACTCGCGATCGACCTTGATCGTATCAAACTCCTCGTCAAGATATTGCTGAACCTCGACATCACCCTGGATCTCAGCCGCAACCTCGAGCTGACTGATTGGGATGGGAGGCTTTCCTGAGCTGACAACGTCGAGCTTGAACGTCTTCTCGAACTTCGCCTCCGAAGAAGTGATAATGTCAAGCTTTTGCTTCTCGATGTGTGCGCCATCAAGACCATCCTCACCGTAGATGAACTCCACGATGTCGCCCATGGAGTTACGTACAGTACCGTCGTACTTGACCATGACATCTTCGAGCGCCTTGACGAGACGACGCTGAATGTAACCTGTCTCTGCAGTCTTGACGGCTGTGTCGATAAGACCCTCTCGACCAGCCATAGCGTGGAAGAAGAACTCCGAGGGTGTCAGACCGCGAAGGTATGAGTTTTCAACAAAACCTCGGGACTCTGGCGAGTAGTCATCCTTGGTGAAATGTGGTAGGGTACGGTACTTGAAACCGAAAGGGATACGTTGACCTTCGACGGCTTGTTGACCGACGAGAGACACCATCTGAGAGATGTTGACTGTAGAACCCTTGGAACCAGAGATGACAGTGTTGACAACGTTGTTGAAATGCTTCAAACTGTTCTGAGCAGCGGTACCACCACCCTCACGACCTTCGTTCAAGTACTTCTGAACCTTCGATTCAAAAGTACCACGAATGGTCATACCTGGAAGAGACTCGAGCTTGTCTTGAGTGGCTGTGAGAATGATGTCCTCGACATCCTTCTTCGACTTCGCGATGCACTCAGCGATCTTTTCAGAAGTAGCTGGGTCGGGGATGGCGTCACCCACACCCATACTGAAGCCGTGATGCAACAACCAGTAGCAGACAACGCGCTGACAAGCGTTGAAGAATGCTACTGCATCCAGAGGGCTCAACTCGTTGAAGATGATGTGAATGACACCGCCAGCTGTGGCACCGACAACCTTCTTCGTGATCTGTCCGAAGATGAGCTGACCACCCATGATCATCAGACTCTTGTCGGCAATATCGTTCCATGGCCCAGGTACTGAGTCATCGTCAAGCTTGACAATGTTGACCTCCTTAGCAATGGCCATGCTCATGATCTGCTTACCAGTCCACATGGGACGAGGCTTCAGGATCGCTGGCTCTGGGACAATGCCGTCCCATTCTGGCACCCACATCATGATGTTCATGACCTGTTCGATAGGCAGAAACGAGTCCTTGCGAGTCATCTTGTAAGCACCCAATAGCGTATCCTGCACAATACCCATAAGAGGGGAGTTCTTCTGGGGCGACACAATCTGCTTAGGGACCATGCACAGGTTTTGAACCTCAGCGCGAGTTTCGTCGCTCTGCGGAACGTGCAAGTTCATCTCGTCACCATCGAAATCGGCGTTGTATGGAGATGTAACAGATAAGTTGAGGCGGAAAGTGGAGTAAGGCATGACCTTAACACGGTGACCCATCATGGACTCCTTGTGCAGAGAGGGCTGACGGTTGAAGATGATAACGTCATCGTCGTTGATATGGCGCTCGACCTTCCATCCGTACTGCAGTCGCAGGTCATCGAGGTTCTTGTTGTGCTTGAGATCGAGACGTACTCCGTCGGCCTTGATCACGTAGTTGGCACCAGGATGCTGGTTGGGACCATTGCGTACCAAGCCAGTCAACTTGCTGATGTTGAACTTAGTAACAACCTCGGGGTAAGTGAGTGTGCGGGCAATCGAACGCGGCACACCGACCTGGTCCAGCGAAAGGTTGGGGTCACCGGTGATGACAGTACGCGCGGAAAAGTCGACACGCTTACCCATCAAGTTACCACGGAGACGACCCTCTTTGCCCTTTAGACGACCACGAATAGTTTTGAGGGGACGGCCAGACTTCTGCATGGCCTGTGGTACACCGTTTGCGTCGTTGTCCATGTATGTCGCGCAATGGTACTGGAGGAGGGTATCGAACTCAGTCAGAACGTGCTGCGGTGAGCCGTCCTGAATGCATTGCAGAACACGACTGTTGGCGCGAATGATGTCGCCGAGCTTGTATGTCAGATCGTCTTCACCACGCATACCCTGTCCTGTACCGTCGACCGAGATACTGGGACGGACCGGTGGCGGAGGAACAGGCAGAACTGTAAGGATCATCCACTCCGGGCGAGCGTAGTCCTTGTTCAAACCGAGCATCTGGAGCGTCCCGTCGGAGAGCAGCTTAAAGATGTTCAGAGCTGTTTGCGGGGTAATGACCTCCTTGCGGTCGCCTTGGCCGTCATCCTCGTCCTTCTTCTTCGCCTTCCATGTGCCGGTGAGCTTAAGACCCTCCTTGCGGATAGTGTCTGGCTGCGGATTGCCACA
This sequence comes from Didymella exigua CBS 183.55, assembly GCF_010094145.1. Taxonomy (NCBI): domain Eukaryota; kingdom Fungi; phylum Ascomycota; class Dothideomycetes; order Pleosporales; family Didymellaceae; genus Didymella; species Didymella exigua. Next base: position 24,911 of record NW_022984809.1, read on the forward strand.
GCCGCCGTGGGGACGACGGGCTTTCTTAGGGTCCTCTTCAGTGGTGTCCTGCTCGCAGACTCGCCGTGTGCGGGACATGCGCCAAATCTTGTCAAATCGCCGCTTCGCATCCTTGGTCTTCATAGCCTGATCCCAGTCTGGATGGTTCTAGCGGTGGGAGTCAGTACAACAAGCTCAAACGCCTGAAAAGTTCGTCTTCACGAGGAAGACTTACGGTATCAGCGAGGATCAAGCCGCAACTGTGGCACACCGTCTCAAGAATCTTCTTGATCTTCACAACGAAACCTGGACACGTCAGTACAACGTCAACGGAAGTTCTGCGAAAAAATTCACTCACCGACATGGAAGACGGGGGTGGCCAGCTCGATGTGGCCAAAATGTCCGGGGCAGACCTGGATATCCTCCTTGCATGTCGCGCAAGAGTACATGCGGTCGATGGTGCCGAGCTTGGGGTCGTTGAGACCTTGCTCGCGGGGCTTCTTGTTGTCCTCATCCATGGTCTCAGGGTAGATGATGTGCACCACGCTCATGGCCTTGATCTCCTCGGGGGAGAGCAGCCCGAACTGGATCTCCCTGATGGTCCGGAGCGGACATTTCGATACTGCTGGCGCGCCGGGCGGCATATTGGCGGTATGGAAAGACGGTCACGAGAAAGTAGCTCGCTGGAGATTCCTCTATCGATGTTGGCGGCCGGGTAAAGGCGTCTGCGGAAAGCCACGCCAGGCTCTGCGTCCGCGTATTAAGAGGTCTGTAAATGTGCCGTAGTAGCTAGTGCGCCTGCTGGCCGCGCTCGTGGGTAGAGCTGATGCGCCGCGCGCGCTGGAACTGATGCGGTCGAAGAATAGCGCCTGGGGGTGGAGGCTGCTCGGGCTCGGGGGCTCGCTGCGGTCGCACGTGCTGCGGGAGGCGTGCGCGCGCGATTATAGCTCGCCGGGGAACTCGGGCGTGCTGGTGACGGTGGAAGACGCGCTCTGGAGGGCAGAACGGTCGCGGGGAGATGGGGGGATGGTGGTGGGAGTGGATGGGCGTGCCGTGTGAAAGGGCGCTGGTCAAAGGCAGAAGCGGCGGGTCGCAACGCACGGGCTCGCTGACACTAGCGCGCCATGTTGTTGCTGCGACCTGTCGCAGCGCAGCACAGAGCGAATGAAACACGACGACGCGTGCATTGTCCTTCACCTACGCGCATGCACAGCAGGCCCGGCTTTAAAGATGCTGCGAGCTGAGCACGTCGCCTCTCTGCACCCTGCCCCGCCCTGAAGATGAACCTGTCTTTGGTCGATCCCTTTGTCCTCGCACAGGACTGCCCCGATGTCATAACCGGCCGCCTGCGTGAGTGCGCTGCCTCTGCTGCCCAGTGCGCATTGCTCACATGTCCCAGGCAGCGGTCACTCCACCTCCATCCGCTTCAGCCACCGCGGCGATCTACTAGCATCTGGACGAGTAGGCAGCGCTTGGACATTCACTGCTACTCTAAACTGACTTCGTCCAGCACGACGGCATCGTGGTCATCTTCGACATCGAGACCAATGGCGTCGCCCGCAAACTGCGCGGTCACACGCGCCAGGTGCAGTCGCTGAGCTGGTCCACCAACGACCGCTACCTCCTCAGCGCTGGACAGGACTGGAAGTGCGTCCTCTGGGACCTGCAAGATGGCTCCAGAGTGCGCACCATTCGCTTCGAGGCCGCCATCTTCATCGCCGAACTCCACCCGCACAACCACATGCGCTTTGTCGCCGCCCTCTTCGAAGACCAGCCTGTCATTGTGGATATGACCGAGCAAGTGCCAGTGAAGCACCAGATCCCCTCAGCGCCACGCCGCTCCCAGGTCGAGCGTGAAAACGCAACAGAAAAGCAGAATGCCCAAGACGCTAAACAAACAACAACCATGACGCTGTTCACGCCCTCTGGCAAGCACGTCATTGCCGGCACAAACAAGGGGTGGATGAATATTATCGACACAGACACTCACCAAGTCAAGTACTCGTACAGAGTCACCAACAACATCATTGTGTACATTCGTTTGACTCCCTCCGGGCGCGACATTGTGGTCAACGCCAGCGACAGGATAGTGCGCACGCTGCATCTACCCGATTTCAGCGACACCAAACTCGATTTCGACTCATTGCAGCTCGAGGTGGAGCACAGATTCCAAGATCTGGTGCAGAGGCTGTCATGGAATCACGTATCCTTTAGTCCGAGCGGCGAATACGTAACGGCATCCACATGGATGAACCATCACATATATGTTTGGGAACGAGGGCAAGGCAGTCTGGTCAAGATCTTGGAAGGCACAAAGGAAGAGCTGTCGGTCGTAGAATGGCATCCCTCGCGACCATTTGTTGCCGCAGTGGGTGTTGACTCTGGACGAGTCTGGCTTTGGTCCATTCTGCAACCGCAGCGGTGGTCAGCCCTTGCGCCTGATTTCGTGGAGGTCGAAGAGAACGTCGAGTACATCGAGCGAGAGGACGAGTTCGATATACAGCCGCTCGAAGAACTGCACAAGCGCCGTCTCGACCAGGAAGATGAGGAGGTCGACGTCCTGACAATCGAAGTCAAGGGTTCAGCAGCTGAGTCTGAGGCGGCGAATAGAGAGTCAGGATTCCTGATGCCTGTGATCTTGGATATTGAGAACAGTGATAGCGAAGACGAGGTGGTCGCAGTCGGTGCTGGTCAGTTCAGACGCCGCAGCCCTGGTGCTGGCCGGGAGTGGATGAACGACGACGAAGTCGCTATTAGTGGAGACGAACGTCGAGCTAACGGGACAGCAGTGCAAAACGGTTCAAAGAGACGGCGAGGCTGAACACCGAGCGCAGAGTCGGGCATACAGGAAACTTAAAGAAAGGAGCAGGGAACGCGCATGGCATAGCCAGCTTTGGAGCTTTAGTCATCGCAAGCAAAGCACTCACAACCAATGATACCCAAATACAAACCAAAAGCAAAAACACCACGACATTTATTTGCATGTCAGCTGTTCAGGTTCGCCTTGACATGCAACTCGACACTACAAAATGATTCGCAGCAACACACCACGCACCAACTCCAGCAGCACCAACAGCCTCGACCAGGCTTCACACGCCCCACATGCCCTAAGAGCCCCACACAGGCAAAATGCAATGCCCTCCACATCTTAGCCTTTTACCAGAGTGCCAAACCCAGCCCAAAAAAAGTGGCTTTCTCCGCTCCCAGAATCGAACTAGGGACCTTTCGATAACAATGAAGCTATTACAGTCGAACGTGATAAACCAACTACACCAAGCGGAGGAATACAACCTTACGGTTGTGCTTGTTTTTCATGAAGGGAAGCCTGTTAATAATCTTCATATTTACTTATGCTGAACTAAAAAAGCTATCACGAAGGCATGGCAGACGGCAAAGAGGAAAGCACAAGTCGCTTACAGAAGTCCGCAGCGTGCCGAGATATCTGCCAAGGGCTCAGAACTAGTACTGATGAATGCGAGTTGTGCAAGTGGAGTTCGTGCGTGAGATGGACTTGTGCAAATCTCACCCAGCCGGCGGATACGCAAATCCACAGGTCGCATCCTCCGCTCGGTGCCCCAGGTTCATCACGTTCAACTGTGATAGCTTCATCGTTATCGAAAGGTCTCTAGTATGGGCTGAGCTGCGCTTGGCACCCCAACTGACTTGCTGCCAGGCTCCAGGCTTCTGTGCAGCCGCTGTCCCCAATATTGTACTGCAGCGCTGACATGTCCCACAGGGAGAGGCGGTCTCGTCCCCAATGGCATGGTCCTCTCATATCGCTGTCGTATCGTCACTTGTGTTTCCGCAGCTGAATCGTTTCTTCGACTGTGCCAAAGCCAAACCTCTTCTGCGCGTCCCCCAAGGCCGTGCTCTCGTCAACGAGCTCGCCGTAGCGAATCCGGAGCGCCTTCAACTCTTTCGGCAGTGCGACAGATCCCACAAGGCCTTGGCGAATAACCAGCTCTTCGAGCCGAGTCCCGCCCTTCGTTGCCATCATGACCTGCAAGAAGCCGCCGTCCGTCGCGGGCACTTCGTTGCGCCAGAGCGAGTACATACCGAGAACAAGGATGACCAACCCGATGCCGAGACAAAGACTATACGGCAGAACCAAGTTGATGGGCTGCGAGAATTGGTATGTGTTGCGGTACTCCGTGACGTTGACGAATACCTCGCCATGCCATATACCGAGGCCGAGCGAGGAGAACGTAATATTAGTTAAGAGGTCATTGAGCGACCCTTCGGTGACGTTCAGGCCGGCGAAGAAGTCCTTGTCTGGAGCGTCGTCGTCCGTGTTGGAGAAGCGGTTGCCGTTAAGTCCAGAGTCGAGGAGCTTTACGGGCCCCAGCTGTTCCTGGCCGCCGGGCATCCAACACGGTAGCGGGGCTGTGATAGCGACGCTGGTGCCGTTGCTGGTAGTGAAGTTTCGTGCGCATGGCGAGAAGCTGCTCGCGTCGGCACAGTAGACTGACCGGACTGCGCGAATTGAGGTCAGCATTGAGCTTAGTATGGCGTGAGCGTTCCAGAATTGCAGTCTGTCGCTGAGTTCGTCTGCCCATTGCTTGTAGCTTGGTAGGCTTTTGAGGAACTTGACGGGATCAGGTACTTCCCGCATGCTCTCTCCTGTGTCCCATGTCAAGCTCGAGTTAAAAACCGATTCTGGTTGCGGATCGAGGTCGCGTGTCTCGTACGTAAGCTGGCGCACCCCTTGTACGTATGTTATGTTCAGAGCGTATCGGACGTATACTGCTCTGCACTGGATGCCCTTTGTTACTATCGCAATCCGCGCTCTAGTTGTGTTACTGTTGCAGCCGGTGACACCCTGTACGTCAGATTGAGTGACGGAAAGGACAACGCCGTCGGCAAAACCGGTACGTCCTTGGTTTTGGGTATCTGGCAGGATAGAGAGTAAATTCACCGAACTTGATGTCAGCTCATTGATATTGATATCTTCGCACGACAACCGTGGCCCAGTGAAGCTCAAAAGGTAAGTTGAGTTGGGGTCAACTGATGGGCGGGGTATATCACTGATTGCTCCAGAAGACAGTACAAGATTGGCAAGATTACCTACGAGCTTGCGTCCCCCACTGCTTAAATCAGAGGATGATATGATACTCAGACTGACGGAGCTTACATGTATTGCCAGGAGGTGCTTCCTGCTGTGTCCGAGATCAGAACTCTGGAAAAAGTATGGTTCTGCTCGATGTTGAATGGATCGAAATCATCCGCCAGCGGTGGATTCAGAACTGACGTGTTGCCAACTCTTGAGAATACGAACGGTCGGGCCGCGATTGTAAGTGCACCAGGCGGGAAGGTGGCTGCCAGTGGAACTAGCCACATGTATATCGCAATGCCAAACAGCAAAGAGGCAAACTTAATCGCTCGAGGGTTGAAAAGTTCAAAAGGGTTATGTCGCAACTGGAACAGGCTTTCAATGACATGTACCGGAATCGCAGTGTCTCGCAATGTTCGCCAGAGGTGTTGTGCAAAGCACATTCCAACGCTGCCCAACAATGTAGCTCGGAACAAGGTAGCGAGAATGATCGATATAGCGGTAACATATGATTGTCGTATCGGGGCTCTGTCGCTGTCTGCTTCTTTGTTGTTTAACCGAGAGAATAACACGTAATGCAAGATGCAGCACAACAAGGCTGGATCCCATGTAAGCATTCATTGACTTTACGATTCGTCCACTCACCAAGAGAAAATAGCAAAAGGGCCATCGTGACCGTCTTGCCAAGCTTCGCTTTTAATGGGGGCTGCACATCGCATGCCTGCTTATCAGAGTCTACACTCGTTGCATGCACACTGCCCTCTTCGACTGGCTGCGGCGATAGTGTCTGCGTGGGTCGTCCGAGAGGTGATACATCGTGTCCAACTCTTCCTGATTCTGCGGAATGAATGGAGCTGGGATATGAATTGGCGCTGGCCTCAGCACCACTGGTGTCCGATTGAGGCTGATGAGCCGGATTGTAAGTCGATAGCAAGGACTCAGATTGCGCGCCGGCAGTTACTGATCCTGATCTCCGGATGGACATCCTGATCTTGATAGAATGCTCGAGCAAAGAATTATTGAAGTGTAAAAGGATTTCTGCGGGTTGAAGTATTAGTGTTGTACTGATATCAGCCAACAAGGCTGAGACTGAGGCTGAGCCTGGCACAGTGCGTGAAGGATCGGCATTGGTGCTTCGCAACGCCCAATGGGCATCCACTGCCAGATTTTACAGGGCTAAATGAGTCTTGGTAGAGTTTCACAAGCTGACACAACATCTGCGAAGCGTGAATGGCATTCAACATCTCCCTCTAGAGCATGGTGTAAGGTACCTGGCACTTATAAACCGTCTTTGACACAAAATTAATCGACGGACGTCATGTGAATGTTTTGCGATCTCATGGCCTTGAATTCTAGCAAGAAAACGACAAAAATGATGGAGGAATCCCATCTGCATTTCCAGGGAGCTCTTGATCTCGCGCGGTGACGAGATTCAGGCAGTCGCGTCCAGAGAGTGTCGCGCGCTGGCGTCCTCGGCAGTCCCACATCGATCTCACGTCATCCATCCCTTCTGTCACAGCCACCTGCGCCGTGTTGCCCTCCACGAGTAAGAAATAGAACAATCCGGGTGTTGGTATATGAGATGTGGGACCGTTGTTCGCACAGCACCACATCTCGAATGCGGGGGCCCCACACTCGGCATCATGGAGCCACTACTCCCCGCATCCCATTGTACATATGCGGCTTGATACGTCCCTTAATCAGTGGCTCATGACCATACACAACCAGACTGTTGTTCGACTTTAGAAGGAAATATGACATTTGACGACTTCCAAGAAAAGATCACACACGCTGTATGTACGACTGGTCAGACAGTTTGACTGCAACATCCGGAACTGACGGACTTGTCAGCAAGCGAGTCGTGAAACTTCACCGAACCGCGGTTCCTCCGTTCCTCAAATCGAAGCGATCCCAAAGCCTTGTAAACCGTTACGCCAATGGCAGTCTGAGCAGAGCATTGACCGCCAGGCGCAGATCAAGCTCACTAAACTGGTGCACATGCGATACCAACATCCCGATCTTGATGAGATCACAGTATTTCTTCGTGATTTTGGTATGACAGTTGCACACAAGACAGGGGACAAGAGATGGTTCAAAGGCTACGGCGACGACCAATACGTGTATTACGCGCAAAAAGGCGAGAAGAAGTTTCTCGGTGGCTGCTTTGAGGTCGAAAACTTCGCAGAATTAGAGAAGGCTGCACAGGTAGCTGGGACAGGCCACATCGAAAAGCTATCAGACGCTCCAGGAGGTGGCCACCTCATCACTCTTCACGACCCCGAAGGCTTCCCCATCAGTCTAATCCACGGTCAATCGAAGAAAACACCGGGACCGTACCCAGAAATCCTTACAACAAACTATGAAAACGAGAAGCCACGAGTTGCGCGTTTTCAACGATTCAAACCTGGGCCTGCAGCGGTCCACAAACTTGGTCACTACGGCCTATGTGTGCAGAACTTCGAAGCACAGATGGCCTGGTATACACGAACGTTCAATATCGTGCCCACCGACATCTTATACGTCAACACATCAGACGGGGTCAAGAAAGACGCAGCCATGTTTGCACACATTGACATAGGACAAGGCTACACAGACCATCACACAATATTCCTCAGTACGAACAAGACAAGGCATGTACATCACTCCTCTTTTGAAGTGCACGACTTTGACACACAGTCGTTGGGTCACGAGTGGCTAGCCAAGAAGGGTTACAAGAGCGTATGGGGTGTGGGCCGGCATATTCTGGGGAGTCAGTTGTTCGACTACTGGTGGGACACAACAGGAAACATGATTGAGCATTACGCAGATGGTGATCTCGTCAATGAGGACACGCCTGTAGGATGGGGCGAGGCTGGCGATGAAAGCTTAGCAGTGTGGGGGCCAGAGGTACCGAAATGGTTCCTGGACTAGGTACATTGCACTGAAGCTGGGAGGAAGACACTAGAAATTATAGATTGCGAAATGCTAGTGTATTATCCGAGAAAGCTGTCGATGCATGTGTGAATACATATTTTCAACTAAACTTGCAAGCCAGAGTCTTGCTACGCCACAACGGCAAGAAAGCGAGCCAGACCCAAGTGTTGTGTCACCAGGAAGAACATGGGCAAGCGACACCTGGATAACGCATAATGCATAATATGCGTGGAACTACATGTTCATACAGATGTTAGCAAGAGCTGGACTATCCTAACACACCTTGTTGCGTAGAAGATATGACAACGTCGCGTCTTGGCCGCGATTTAACAGTCCACTCATATATCACGCTTCTTTTTCAGCATTTGGGATGAGGCTATGTTCTAGGGTTGATTTCATTCTTCGGTAGATAGCCTAGCTTCAACTTGCGAACTTTACTTATAGAAGTTCTTCACTTCCAACCCCTTGTACTGGAAACTCGTCCCCTCTCGCTTATCCAATACCTTCTTGTGATGCACATCCTTGACTCTGGCTCGCACATACTCAGTACCTGACGGGACTGGTCTGCTCAAGTCCTTGTCCTCCTCCCTGATCAAGTCCAAGCGTTCCAGCAGCGGTGAAGGTACAGTACGCATCGGCGCATGATTACCAGGTCGGCTGAAGTACAGTAGTCCCAGACGGGGGATGTTGATCTGGTCTTTGGGTGGTGTAATAACACGGTGGATGGTGGATTTAATGAAGCCTGAGCTTACTGTTAGAACCATAGTCACTGCACATGGGCAAGCTGCAAACCCACCATTGGTCAAGAACGTCAGTGTGTCTGCCGCATTGCAAGTGATACCACCGGTCACTGGCTTCACATACTTCCACTCTCCCTCTGGCGTTCTAATCTGCAACCCAGCGACATGCTGACTGAACAGTAGAGTTAGGCTGCCAAAGTCTGTGTGTCCACCTGTTGAGTATGCTTGTGCCTTGTCCCACTCCTCTTGTGTGCGCACGTTGTAGATCATGTATCTGATAGACATTTAGTTGGACTTTTAAGGTAGACTCAAGAACATCTCACCTTAGATGATCGTCTGAGATTTGATCATATGCATGTGCATCCGCCAGATAATTTTCAGGCAATTCGAGGATGATGGCGATCAGGACGAAAAGTTTGCGGGCAACTTCCCAGACATCGCGGTGGAAGTTGCGTATCTCTTCCCAATTTTCTTCAACGACCTGATGCTTTCCAACGTCTTTCCATGCCGGTATATCTTTGTGGATATTAAGCTGCTCGACGTTAGTTCTGCTTTGTTATTGCAAACATAGACAATGCGTACCATTTCGATGTTCTCCTTAATGCCAGTATCACCGATCCACCTCTCGTTCTCCCTGTACCCGAAATACTCGCCCTCCGCAAAGTTGCACGGAAACCTCCTCTTCTCTTCAAGGGGCTCCTTGAAGAATGTGTTGCCAATACTGAACTGGCGCAGAACTCGTTCATCGTCGATACCAGATCCAGTGACAACCCAGAATCCAACTCTTGTGATCGCATCGTACAGCTGCTTTGCTAGCTCTTGTTTGCCGGCTGGCTCATCGAATCGAGACAAATCGATGGTAGTCAGTGGCGCCCAGTCGAGGTCCTCTGTTGTTTTTTGTGGCCTGCTCCATAGCTTGACGATAGGCTTGCTGGTAATCTGAGGTGGAGGCGATACTGCAGAGGGGGCCATGGCGGCAACGATAGATCGATTCGCTGGATACAAGACAGTGAGAAACAATCTGGTCGACTTCAAACATACATTTTGCAGTAATAACCAGCGCTCTTATCTGCCTCTCATGCGTGATGTTGCTTGCGCGGGGTCTATGTTATGATTGGACGTGCAGTTTCCGAGTCGTTGTTTCTCCTCACGATGGCGTGCTTTTCTGCAACAACAACGTGCTGATCCTTAGATTGTCGGCAACAGCGGCGTGAACCTTTGCAGATGATAATTATGGCTTCAGATTGACATTCTCCGCACGAGGCGTCCAACGAACGTGCTTGTATGCCTGTAAGGCGTCTAAAGTAATATGGAGGTCTAATACGTCTTCTGACGGCGGAACCGAACAAATCCCTAGCAAACTGTGGTATGATGCTTGTCGATGCTTGCGATTGCATGTATTTGCTATCTCTTGGTATTGGCGGAGACCGCTTATCGTCATCCTGGGTATCATGTCGTGATGAGTGCAGGTCCATTGTGGGCAAAGAACACACCGGCATCGGTATCGACGGTGTTTCATGAATGCCACTTTGGCCGGAGGGTATATTTGCTGTGTCGTGCTGGCTCGATGAGCTTTCTATGAGGGCGTGTACGTGTTCATTCGAACTTTTCCCAATATCTGTTCTCTGTTTCTCCTATCGATCTTGTCAGGTTGAAGCCAGAGACGAAGGCTTAGATGGCCAACACCAAGAACCCGACCGACAAGCTGAGCTATGTTGCCAACGAGATCCCAACAGTGTTCGAGAAGGATCTGGTATCCGTAACACCGACTACCTCATCTCCAGCCGCGGAATCCCTCACCGCTAGCCCGGAGATTGAAAGGAAGCTGCTGCGCAAGATCGACTTCTGGCTCGTCGGCTTCTACTCGCTTGTCTACATCTTCAGAGTCATCGACAGTGCCAACTATTCGAACGCAGCCATCATCAATCTCGAGGCCGGGACCGGTATCAAGAAGCAGCTTGGCTTTACACCCTCGCAATGGGCATGGACATTGTCCATATTCTCATACAGCTACCTGATCTTCGAACCGACCAACACCATCCTGCTGAAGCTCTTCAAGCCATCGAGATGGATGTTCACCCTAATTATGGCGTGGGGAGTCTCTGCGTGCTGTTCAGCAGCAGCGATGAACTTCTCAGGCATGATGTGCGTACGCTTCGCTATTGGAATGGCTGAGGCAGGCTTCTTTCCAAGTGTACTGTACCATTACGCGTTCTGGTACAAGCCTACTGAGATGCCGCAACGCATAGCTTTCTTCTATTCAGTGGGCCAGCTCTCAAGCGCTCTGTCTGGCTTGCTGGCGTATGCAATCGCGCACTTGGATCAACTAGGGGGTCTCTCCGGATGGAGGTGGCTTTTCCTCCTAGAAGGCTTGCCAGCGATTCTGCTAGCCTTCGTCGCATTCTGGTTGCCGGATTATCCGGAGACAACCGAGTTTCTCACAGGAGAAGAGCGACTGCACATGAAGAACAGGCTGGCCAGTGGTGCACCGCAGGCTGAGAAGAATTGGGACTGGGAGTCACTGAAAATAATGGCAAGAGATCCGACTTTATACACATTCAGTCTATACTGGGTTTGTCATGGTATTGGGGGCTTTGGGGTGGGGTTTGCGCTGCCGACTGTGATCTATCAGCTTGGCTTCACAACTACAGCTAACTCACAGTTGATGAACATTGTGAGTATCCGCTACAAAGGCTAAATCGAGTGCTAATCAGTGTAGCCGCCATATGTTTCAGCGTTCCTGCTGCTGAACGCATTGGGCTTTATGCTGCAGCGAAAGTGGATCAGACCCTGGGTCACTGCTGTTGGCAGTAAGTCAAATCAATGCATCGCAATGACCACAGTGCTTACACGTCCAGTCGAAACGACCACCATTGTTTGCTACATCATCCTTCTTACCGTTCACAGCCCGGTTGTTCGCTACATATGCTTGATCGTTGCCGTAGCCTGCGCAGGCTGTGCATATCCGGTGATTTGGCCTGAGCGTATCAGAGCGCTCGAGGGTACGGTAGCATCTGGCATAGGTATCGGTCTGACAAATGCTTGCGCTCAATTCAGGTACGTTGAACTAGCCGACTCGGTGAATGTCTGCTGACATTTAACAGTGGCATCGTGGGACCGCATGTTTTCAGCACAGTATTTGGCCCAAGATACCGCACCTCATACGCCATCAATCTCTCGGTTCTTGTAGTTGGCATTTGCTCCATCTTGACGAGCTGGCTCCTCGTCATCAGAAAGGACCGCAGACGTGCGGACCTTGCGAAGCAGGGGCGAGTGCAAGTGTTTTGAGGGTGAACATAATTCACGATTTGGTTGTCGGAGAATGGGGCTTCGTAGCTCCGCCTGACCTTGCCAATGGAATTAACCGAAAGTTACGACCATGAGGCTGCACCACCTTTGGATCTGTGCTTTTTGTGACGCATCTTCCGTTTCCCGGTGCTCCTCTTCTCTTTCGGCAAGAACAGGAAACCGATCGAGCGCAACGGAATTAAGATCAGCTCTTCACCAAGCTGCTCGGTGATCGTCATGGGGTTCAGATGATTGATGAGGCTGTGAATAGATGCGATCAGCGAAGATAGCCACACAGCTATGTCCTTCTGTCCGGTGGCAACCGCACGTCCAGTAGACTGTCGTTGCTGCGCGCACAAGGTGCTCTGTGACTTTGCGTGTATCCCCTAGCTCGAAAAAACGGACATCCCGGCGCGTTGAACAGCCTAATAAGATTGGGAGAGGCTTGCGGCACGAACATCGGTGAGTGTTTGTGATGAGCTTTCAGATTCAGATCCCATGATGCCAACGGCTAATTTCAATTGGACAGTCGCAGTGCTGAGTAGTGAGGATGTCATTATTGAGGATGTCATTATTGAGGATGTCATCGGGTGAAAGGGCTGGTAGCTACGGGTAGCAGTTGGATCCGTATCGTCAGTAGTTACTGTTCCGCATGGCTCGGTCAGATAGCTGCATGGTTGCGGAAATGCTTGCCAATGAACTCGAAACCATCTCGAGGTCAAACTGCCTCAGGCTGAAGGGGTCACAGAGCTGTGGTTGCCAGGCTGCCAGTGGCTGGTCGGGGTATGCAGAGGTTGTACAGGAGCCTCACCAGTCAGCATTTCGGCATGAGAGCCTACTGAAATTGCGCGAGGCCTTCTTTCGTACAAGGCATCGCCATGCAGGGGACCACAGCACGCAGAGGTCAGCCGGAATGCGTGGGGTGTGAAAGAGGATCGTATACAGCTCAAACTAAGCCGTATTAGGAGTTATGAAACGCGCTTGACGTCGATGCGCCAAGTTTGGAAGGCGGTTCCACGCTGCACTTGCTCCAAGACGTTGGTTCGAAAATGGCTCGGCGCATGAATCCGACGCTAGGTCAAAACACCACAGCGTCGACAACCGTGGTGCTCAAATATTGCAGCACGATACGTCCACCTACGCTGAAACCCTATGGAGACCTGACGCTGATGAGAGGTGTACCGCTATGTGACACTGACCCTACCTGCAACTACTCCGGGTTACTTGTGACAGGACGCCGCTCATCCGTCAGGCTGTGTTAAGGCGTCGATCGCCACGGTCCCTCTCGGAACCCGTCTGACCTAAAGAATGATGATCACCGGGGGCTTCGTTCTTCCTCACTACTGTAAAACCGTGCTCTTCCTCTCCTTTCATTCCTCAATAATCACTCGTGATATCATACGAACGCCCGGTCATTATTTACTGCAGCCTACCCCCGCTCTTCTGCACGCGAGAGCAAACGGCGCCGCCTTCCATGGGCCGCCGCACCTCCACTTCCTAACATCTCCTTGGCCTTTGGGCGCACAAGTACACCGTGTCGCCTCCATCATTCCCTCCACTGATTCTTCCACTTCTGTTCGACCAAAGGCCTGGTGCCACTGAACCGATATCTCCTTCAAACACCATTGCCATGGCGGGCCGCACCTTCCTTTGCCGGCTAGTCCTCTATGTCGTCTTTTCGATCACCGCAATCAGCCTATTCACCAGATCCGGATCGCCTTCCTTTTTCTACCGGTACTCGAACTCTGCCGCTCTACAGCAAGAGGATATTTTCTGTCCGCAATCTGAGCTTGCCGACGATGTATTGGTCGTCTTACGCACAGGCGCCACCGAGTCTCGCGAAAAGCTGCCCGTGCACCTAAGGACCACTCTCCGATGCGTGCCCCACTTTGCCCTATTCTCTGATCTGGATGAGCAGATTGAAGGGCATGAGGTACATGATGTCCTGGGAGGCGTCAGTGACCAGACGCGCCAAGAGCACGAGGACTTCAAATTCTATGACCAGCTGCACAAGCACGGGAAACGAGGCTCGCAAAACCAGCAGGTCTTTACAGCACAGTCGGGGTCGTTCAAGGGCGATTACCTTCAGACAGAAAACAGCGGATGGAAGCTGGATAAATGGAAGTTCTTGCCAATGATCGACCAGGCATACGCGAAGAAGCCTGATGCCAAGTGGTTTGTCTTCATCGAGGCGGATACTTACCTGGGCTGGAACAACCTGCTCGAGTACCTTGCTGGCTTCGACGACACGAAGTCATACTACATCGGGAAGCACCTCTACATCAAAGACGTTGAGTTCGGTTATGGCGGCGCAGGCTTCGTCCTCTCTAACCCCGCCATGCGCAAGGTATCAGAGCAGCGCTTGAACAACCTATACCACTACGAGGAGTTCACCAAGTCGCACTGGGTTGGCGACTGCGCACTGGGAAAGGTATTAGAGGATGTAAAGGTGCCACTGCATCGTGCCTTTCCGCACTTCCAGAGCGACTCACCCGCGACCCTCGACCCCGCCGTCTTGAAGATCGATCGCGATCTCTGGTGCTACCCCACCATTACCTACCATCACGTCTCGCCGACTGAGATAGATGAGCTTTGGCAATTTGAACAGAGCTGGTACAAGGAACACAACAACGTTGTCCTGAGACATCGTGACGTGTTCCTCTCACACGTCCGATCTAAAATCGGCGCATCGGTGGCATATTGGGACAATATGTCCGTTGATGCGGAATACAACGCTCATGACCACTCCTCATCGCACAAGAAAGAGGAGCGAGAGGCGTGGAAGTCGTTCGCGCATTGCCGTGCGCTCTGCGAAAGCCAGACCAAGTGCATACAGTTCTCCTTTGACTCGGGGAGCTGCTCGATCTCTAACTCGTTCCGACTGGGCTACGCAAAGCCAAATGAGAAAGTAAAGAGTGGGTGGATGACAGACAGAGTCAACGACCACTTTAGGTCGCTCGATGACAGGTGCGGAATAAGAGACTGGTTCACACCCGCGAACGAGGGTGTGAACGCCAAAGCAAACGCGGAGTCAACAATGCGACGACAGAGGAGATAGATCAGGACACTCGGAAGAAGTGAATGCGTTCAGATCAGGCTGAAAGGAAACTCGGAACCACAATGATACCCATACTACACACTCGCTAGGGGATGCCCCATGCTCTCATAATACTAGGCCACGGTAGCCCGTAGGACCACACTACACCACCATAATTCAATTAACAAAAACATTTGTAAAATAAGCAACATTTTATTGTCATTGTATGCGATACCGCATTATAAAGAGGTGAGGTCAAAATACACTCAGAAGACCCTTCGACCCCGGCGTCTCACCGTGTTCTAGACCGCAAGCCTCGGGATCGCCCCAATATTAAACCATGCCCCATGCAGCCCGATCTGATCAGGTCATCGACGACAGTGGTTTAGTGCTACCCAGATTCAATGAACTCTCAATCAATTTCTATGGTCGAACTGGGGTACCGCGGACGTGCTAACGACCGTTGTTGTCAAATCTGGTCGTGGAGACAGGGCTTGGTCGATCCACCCGCAGTTGACTTCACCACAATCCGTTCATGGAATCGGGCCATGAACCCTTTCGTGCAAGTGTTGCGGATTCGTAGGCTTGGTGGTCGTCCTGCTGTGCTTCGGGTTGTGTGTCAGACACTGCATCCGGCTGCGCAAGAGTGTTGACAGCGCCGTCCTTGACATCTCCTTCAGCAGGGCCTGTCATTTCACCGACAGGTCCATCAATAGTCCCCACCAGCGGAGCCTTGTAGAGCTCATACTCCACCTCGCCCCGCTGTTCTTCAGTCGCTTCACCCTCCTGTGTTTGCTCCCCTCCAGCGTCTAATTCACCAGCACCAAACTGCCTATCTTCATCATCCCACTGCACAAATCCGTCGCCATTCACGCCCGCAGGCCCAACCAATTCTCCCTCCTCGTCCCTGAAACCATACAGAGCCTCTCCTCCCTCATCTTTAAACGCACCAAGCGTAGTGCTCCCCCCCTCCTTCTTGTCCGCACCCTGGCGCTCGCCACCCCAACTCGGCCGGTCCCAGATCTGGCTCAAATCCATCCCCTCCGGCGTCCCCCAGCCAGCGACCACACTACCACCGCCGATATACCTACTACTTGCGATATTCTCGCCGACCAGCGCGCCGCCGCCTCTGCCTTTGCACCCCACAGCTTCGCAGCGCCAGCCCAGACTCACGAGCCCCAGGATGATGAGAAGGACCAAAAATCGAATGAGCGTGCGGCTGCGGGGTACACGCGGACTAGGAGAAACGACCGTGTGGGTGGGTTGGTCGTAGCCCACGAGTCTCGATTGGCGGCGTCCACGGTCGTGGGAGGGTGAGGGTGACTGGGCCGCGGCGAGTTTCTCGTCAAAGTCGGTGTGCAGAGAGAGGAAGGAGCGGGGTTTGTGGGAGAAGTAGTCGGGCGAAAGTTGAGATGTGCGGGTCATGTTGGCAGTGGGGTTGCTTGTGCTAGTCGTGCTGATGGTGTGCGATGAGCGGAGGGATTGGCGGTAGAGAGGTGATATTGGGTCGAAGTAGGGTGTGCCTAGGTCGATGGAAGAGTAGGATGGCATGCAGCGCTGGACACTGTATGATTGTGAGGACACTGTCGAGACGTGCTGGGGTGTATGCTCGTTCTCCCTGCGAGGCGGTATGAGATTGCGTCTCAGGCAAGGGCGCTCGACGCGTCTCGCGCCGCGCTCAAGGACAAAGAATACGCGAGGAACGACAACGGAATGTAAATCACAGGTAACATACAACTACACTCTCATCTCGGTTGCTGCTTCGCTCGTTACATAGGAAAGTTGTCTTTTGGCATGTAGCTTTTCAAATTCGTCGATCCGTCCATTGTGATCGTCAAAATGGTAGGAAAATAAGTGCAACTTTCCATTTCCATCCGCAAAGGTATTTCCAAAGCTTATGTGTTCGTTTCTCTTCATATCCAAATACCAAAAGATCATGGTGCGCTGAACTACGGGAGCGGTGCTCAATGAGCGAATTAAAGTACATATAAGTAAAGCTGGCCGAGGCGAAACGGGGTATGTGGTGAATGAACGAAGGATATGTGGTGGTACTCAGGTGACGTTTGGTAGGAGTGGCTTATCCTGCGGCTGCTGCTGCTGCTCATGTTCCGACTCGTTGACTGAGGATGCTTCGTACGAGCCATTGTCGGCATAATTTAGCAGTGCCTGTGCATCGTCAAGTCCTGAAATAGCGAGGCCTTGCTTCTCATCTTCTTCGTGGATGGTACTTCCTTGGATGCTTTCTTTGCCAAGCTCGCTCCTCTTGCTAGATGCTGTGTCAACATCTTCTTCATCCATCAGATTTGGTGGACGCTGGCGCATGGCACGAGCCTTTTCTAATGAAATGGTCTTCTGCTGATACGTAGTGGTGAAGGGAAGGCCCTCATCGCGGTCGATTGTGGCTTTCATGAGTGCTGCCATCCACAGTCGGCCTACTGCCAGGCTATCGACGGCAAAATAGTGCACAATAGGCTTGGTGAATTGCACCCCCTTCTGCAGACCAGCGCGGGGTGGGACCAGCTTGAAGATGAACATGCCATCCATGTTCTCCTCGACACTGTTCGCAGCTTTCGCGCTGTCGACAGATGCTGTCGTCTCGATGGTAGCATTGTGAGGAGAAGATGGCGACGAGGCTGCGCGGGTGATGGACGCGTGTAGACCGGTCATTCTTTCATTGTTTGCCGGCAGCACACGGTGCGAGGAGATGTCGATGAGGCCCTTTTCTTCTGTGTCGTTCTCGCTGTAATAGTACGACAGACGTCGGCCTCGCAGCACAAACAGACGAGTTTTCCACGTTGTCATCAAGCTGGAAGACTTCTTTTTCATCCATCCGCTGTAGTCACAGTTCTTCATGGCTTCCTGTGGTGTAATCTGTTGACGGCCCTTGAGATAGGCGCTAGTGCCATGTTTGCTGGCCTTTTTCTTGGCCACCACCTCTTTGGTTGCATTGGAGCCACTGGTATGTCGCCTATCACCCTTGTCAAGCTCAAAGCTCTTCGATACCGATGTTCCAGAAGGTGTGCTTGATCCTGTCCTCGTTGGTGACTGCATAGGCGAATCTTTGTTCGACGAGTGAGCGACATCCACAGCGCTCGCATTTGCCCTCTCCCCACCAGTGATGGCATCCGATATAGCCCTGAGGCCAGCTGCGCGTGACTTCTTGCTGAAGAAAGAATTCGATTGTGTGACTCCTCCTGGCGAAGGTGAGGCACGACCAGTCGATGACGTTTCACTGCCAGGAAGCGCTGGCGAATTCGCGATTGCATCGATGCTGGGTGTGTCATAGCTGAGCTTGGTAACGGTGGGCGGTCCTTCGTTGGCTGGTTTTAGAGGACGTATAAAGTCAAAAGCGCTCGAGCGGTCGCTCTTGACACTTCCTCCATAGTACTGCTTAGCCGCAGGAGACACAGCGCCTTGTCGCATGGCTGACTCAGCACTGCCAATCCTGCTATGCCGGCGGCTATACGATGTGCTAATGCTAGGGTTGCGGACAGGGTTGTCACTATCTCGCTTTCGAAGCAGATTACGGTTCTTGCGATTGTCGACCTCGCCGCCCGAGAAGTAGCCTCGGTCCAAATCGTTTGCTACGTTCAAGCCGGCTTCTCTGGTATCAAAAGCTGTTCCATTGGTGCTCGAGGTGTGCATGTGGTTCGAGGAGACGGGACGCTGTAGATCGTGCGAAGTCTTCTGGGGCGATCCCATGGTCCAGTTGCGGTCAAATGATGGAGCTTTCCTGTGCGCTGGCCCAACAGGCACTGTTGATGCAGGTTTGACATTGCCTGGAGCTGGCAGATTTACATTGTAGTCAATTGAGGAATGCCGCCTGTTGTGGTTGAGACTGCGAACAGAAGCTGCAGAAGGGCGGGTGCCGAGTGGTGGAGAAGCTGGAATTGTGTTGATTAGTGGAGATGTCGGCTCAATCATCGAGCTTGTCGAGCGTCCTATAGAAGACATTGTGCGGGGCGTGTTCTGGCGACCAGTGCTTCCTCGAGAACCCATGCTTTCCCTCAGTGTAGGTATCCGCGGTAGCATGCCTGCACCCAACGAAGAAGCTCTGTTTCTTGTAATTGTCTCCGCCATTGGTGTAAAGTCCTCAAGACTATCGTGCGGCGTCAGAGCTTTGGCAGCCTCTTTTGCATTGCGGACCTCCTGCTGTAGGGCATTGATCTTCATCCACGTGCGCAGACGAGGCCCCATTGGCCCCAAATCGAATTCCTTCATGAAGATGAAATTGCGGTCCACACCCAGCAACGCCTCGCCGTCGATGTCCTGGTCTTTGAAGACGTCGCAGTGTTTCCTCTCGACGCCCACATCCTCCAGGTACTCGGCCACACGCCCTGGCGACCATGTCTTGACCTCCTCTTCTGTGTGGAAGTTCTGCTCCTCGTCGTCTGTTTCCTGGCCATTGATGTACGACAGACGGTGGTGGCTGCTGTACTCGCTTCCAGAGTCGTTGTTCATGTTGCCGGGCTTCAGATCTCGCTGAGCTACGGCTGCGCTATGACGCGGCGTGCTCATGTCGGTGATGTGCTCGTCGATGACGCTCAACGTCTCGTTCATGACTGGGCTCCCTATTGTGGGCTCTTCATAGGGCTCTTCGCCATTCAGTGTCATGCTGATGCTCCGTGGCGCGGCATTCAGCGAGGTCCTGCGCGCACCCACGGCGCCAGCGTTCGCGTTCGCTACGTTCAGGGGCTCTGTTGGGCCCTGGCCGAGGGCAGGCGACTTGGGTGCGCTCAGCGGCTGCGTCGACGGCGACGACAGCGAGGTCGCGGTGCCAGGCGCAACGGGCTGCGTAGGCGTTTGCAGCTGCGAGGCATTCGAGGTGTCGCGCGAGTGCATGGGCACGTTGGTCGTGGAGGGTGCTGGGGCAGGTCGCGTGTAGACTGCGATGTATTAGAGACGGTAACAGCCCCAGTAGGCTTCCCAGCAGCGTAGTGCCTGGCACTCGGTCGCTGCTGCTCTGCGAACGCCTCCGTCTTACGCACCTTCAGGGAACAGCCCGTTCTCCCCGCTCTCTGTGTTCTTGCCCAGGAACCAGCCATCGCCGAAGTCGTCGTCGCGCTCGATCAGCTCGACGCGATCCCCCCGCTTCAGGTCAAGCTCGTCCGGGCTGCGGGCAACAAATTCATCTGCGGCAGCCTGTCAGCATTGCTGTGGGAGTGCGCCGCAGCGTCCGCGATGGTCGCAGTCGAGCTCCGGTGCACGCTAGAGGGGGGTGGGGAGACTCACGCACGACAACCAGCAGGTCGCCCGGCCGGCAGTGCTCCGTGTGGGAGCGCAGTCCGGAGACCATAGCCATGGTTGCGCCGAGGGTGAAAGGAGTGTGAGGCCCGGCGCAGGTGGGTGGCAGCAGGTAGACGTGAGGAGGGCAGAGGAGGCGTCAGACAGCCCAGCCTCAGCGACTGAGCATGATGTAGTGATATAGTGCGGAAGCGTTCGCGCTATCGCCGTCGCTGCCAAAAAGGGTTCTTTGGTCTCTATGCGGACTGACTCGAGCACGCCGCTTTGAGGATGCTCCCGAGTGCGCCGTTGTTCGAAACGTGCAAAGGACAGCTGTGGCCAAAAGTATAATCAGGTGGTGCGGCTTTGGCCTGTATCGTGGCACGTCTGGCGCCCTATTCTTGGACGCGGGCGGCGAGCTTGCGTCCAGCCACTGAGCGAGGGTGGTGCAGCAGCGCTCCCCTCACCAAATTAATCTATTGCTGTGGTACGTAGGACGCGCAGACTGGCTCCACGGGCAGCACCGGACAATGGACATGGCTTTCCCGCTGCACGCATTTCCTTCTGGCAGCTGGCAGTCGCCGTTGTTCTCGTCCTGAGCCATGCAGGTCGACAATGCTGCATGGCATGGCCGCTCCTGCTGTAGCTTGTTCCACAGCCGCTCCTGCCTCGTTAGCGCCGCCGCGGAAGCGACGACAAGTCGTTGTGAATGTCTTGCATTGCAATTCGCGAACTTTCCCCAGAGACCCCCGCACCTTCCACTTTATCTACGGCCGTTCAACGCGCCTTCCTACTCAACTGCAGCCAGTGACGCAGCATCAGCAGATAGAACCGTTTGTCGTGCCTGTTCTGGTATGCTCATAGACTGCCGATAAGCTCTCGTGGATATGCACTTCCCGCATCCGTCGCGATACCTGGGAACGGCGTCTCGCTCGCCAGTCCACGCCCCAACAGGCGCAAACCCACCACGGCGCTTCTCGTCTAGGGAGATCCTTCGCTGAGCAAGTATGACCGCCGGTGCACGCTCCAGTGCATCGGGCGACGTTTATGACGCCGATGCGACTGCAAGCACGTTGAACCTTGCGCTGGGCAGAAAGCACATGAAATCGTGGATGACTGGCGCAGTCGACCATGCTCCTCTTATGCCGTCAATTCCTCATTCGCCTTCAATCCTCACGCCAAACCCTGCATCCTCTTTCAAACGGAAGAGAGGGAGGCCCAGAAAATACCCGCTACCAGAAGCTGTCGACCAGCGGCATGCGACCGGGACAGCTACTTTCGGGAACAGCCTCACAACTGCACCCTTACCTGAGCGACTACCGTCTTCGAACTCGACGTCGCCACAGCTCGCCAACATCGTCACAGACCGTACACAGAGTCGCAGTCATGGCAATCTGGATGTCACTGTACTCCCTTCACCTACACCAAGTGAAGAGGACGCGCACAATAGAGGCTTACCGATTCACGAGCTAGGAAGAAGGCAGTCAGTGAACATTGACGGGTTTGATATTGCGCATTTCCAGTCACCGGGCGCCTCCAGTCCAGCTCCAGCAACGGCTGTCAGGAGTCCTACTAGACAAGACCTCTCTCCACAAAAGCGACCAGCGGAGGAAGGCTCAACGCCCGTGGAGATAAGAGCGCGTGTCGATACTTCACAGGTCCCAGCAAGTACGCCTACAGTGATGCCACCTTCGGGGCTGTTCACCTTTCCAGAGTTCCCGCGACGGCCCTCAGCACCTCATGCTCAGCACAGGAGCCATTCACTAGGTCAAGCGCCAGGTCGTAGTCCTTCCCGCGGCCAGATGATGAATAGGCAGATGGCATCCCATCAACTCACACAGACGAGACAACACTCCGGCCATCTTCCGAGCTCGCGCAGCAATACATCTCCAGTACAAGACTCCTTTGTGCAGAATGCACCAGCGCGTCAAACGTACGACAGTCCACAACTCAATGCACAGCCGTTTGGGATTCTTCCGAGTACTTTGCAGTTCGCGCAACCCACTCCTGTTCTACCTTCACAATGGCATGCGTCCCACCATGATGCCTGGTATACAGTTGACAACTGCGAACAGGAGCTGATATCCCTCAAAGCTAAATACCCAGTCACGCTTCGCAATCGCACGGATGCAATACGCCTGCAGGTTCTGGAAGAAGCAGTGAGGGGTCTTGATTGGGCTTATCTGACTCTGCATCAGTTCTATTGTATAATGTCTTATTCGCCGCAAGATCTCCCTCTGACTTTACAGCGCAATGGCAACCTGTATGTAGCGCATTCGCTCATTCGGGAAGTGCTCGATGACAACATGCAACTGTCGCCGACTGTCCTGGCCTTCTTCTGTACCTTCCCGTTTCCTGTTGAGTATCTTGCCTCGACATGGCCTATGAGATATCAGCATGCAGAACGTGAATTTGTGGGGTTTGTCACTTACTCAGCCAACGTCGGAGCTTTAAGGCAAGCAAGTGAGAGAAGGAGGGTCCCGCCAATCCCACGTGAGTTTGCCAGCTGCGCGATCACGTCATTGACATTTCAACGTCTTCTCTTCAGATCAATCATTCGTGTCCTGTGGGGACGTCACCCTCACATTCCTGAGAAAGGTCATTTCGAAGACCAGGCTCTGAGCGTCTTCAACAGAGCGCAATCAGTATTCGAACAGCAGAGAGCAGCGGGCGAACTGGGAGGTCGCAAACAGGCAGATTCCGAGTTGCGAAGCTGGAAACACGACTTCATTCAAGTCACGAACATGTTCGAGGCGTCGTTACAAAGACGAGGGTATCAGCCATTCAATCCAGCTTCACCTCGCCTGAATCAACAACAGCCACACACCCAGCCAAAAGTACATCCACAGCAACGACCCCGCGCTACACCTGGCCCCGCAGATTTGGCATTGGCTCGTCGTCTCCAGCCGCGTCCCATGGCGTCCCCTCTCCCAGCATCGCAGACGCAGACGCATCTACAGTCGCAATTTCGCCAAGGTTCCACAGCGTTGCTTCCTCGGCCTGGCCTCATACAACCCCAGCAGCGAGTTCCTGCCCCTTTTCGCTTTGGTCTCCACCAAGCTCACCTTCGCAGCCCTGTCCTACTGGTAGCAAACCTGGCTTTGCCATCCTACTACTTCTGGCAAGGTTTCGTCCACAAGCCTCAAAGACTCAAAAGCGCGAATACCGCCGTCGAGAAATTATCCTTTACATTTTCAGCGAGGGAAATGGATGTCATTGCTAGTGCAATGTCCACTGCCCCAGGCGCTGCAGATACCAGACTCATCGACGAGAACCAAAAGATGATTCGCTTGCGGTGTGTCAAGTGGCCAGCTGAAACGTCACCGAGAGATGAGGATTGGGCTGTAGCAGATAACAGTTGGGTACCATATTCGTACTTTTCTCTGAATGATGTCCCGTTGCAATTGCGCAAGAAGCTCTACAATGGGAAAGACCTACCCATCGACCTCACAGGGCTCATCAAAAAGGGCGAGAACATCCTGGAGGTGTCAGTCATGAGCAATTCCACTGATACCACCTTTCGAAATTACCTGATGGCAGTTGAGTACCTTGGAGTTATTACCAAAACGTCGATCAGAGAGCACTGCAGGAACGAGACTCTCGCTGCCAAGGATGTAGTCAGCGATATCATGCGTAAGCTTTCGCACCGGGCTACGGACGACGACGACATTGTTCTGTTGGAGAGCACTATAGCCATTAATTTGCGCGACCCCTTTAGCGCTTCGAGGATATGCGATACGCCCGTTAGAGGCAAAGCATGTCTCCATAACGAGTGTTTCGACCTCGACACCTATCTCGAAACCCGACCAAAAAAGGGCGATGTCACAGCGGCTGACCAATGGCGCTGCCCAATCTGCAAAGCTGACGCGCGACCGACATCACTTGTCATGGACGGCTTCTTGGTTGAAGTACGCAAAGTGCTCGAGCTGAAGGGCCTGTTGGATACAAGAGCCATCATAGTCAGCCAAGATGGATCCTGGAAGCCGAAGCTAGAGGAAAGAGATCCCAACGGTGTTTCGGATCGCGATACCCCCGACCCTACTCCTGCAGCAGCACCGACGGCAGAGAGGTCGAAATCATCTGTTGTCCACGATATCATCGACCTGGACAGCGACTAAGTCGAAGCCCTTTTTTCTTGTACGTTCTCGGGATCTATTGAGTGGCGTCTTGGTAAAAATTGTGGGGCACTCTGGGAAATAACCTACCGTGTATATATATTTTTCCGGTTTGGTACTTTAGGTGGCATGGTTTTGGGACACTGGTCAAGCGGGGGGAGGGTATGCATATCTTGGAGACGATACCCATACTTTGATCAATACATGACTACGGCTGTTCAATTATTTCTATTCGACTCAGCCCGCAAACACGCTCTCTGCCTTCAACTTCTTGCGGAAAAGTAGAAACATGAAAGGGATGATTGCCATCACTCCAGATGCAATTGCCAAGGTGCTTCCTGCCCATCTAACACCTAGGCCTTGATAAAGTGACGATGCAGCAAACGGCAGACCGACCGCTACAAGAGATCGCGTCGTACTGGCAGCAGCTTGTGCAGAAGCGGCGTAGCGTTTGTATGTGTCCGATAGATATAATATCATGGCAAAGAAGACGAGGATATATCCAAAACCGAAGAAGAAGCCGGACAAGATCATGGGTGCGACTGGGGGAATCGATCGATCGGCCGTGAAGCCTAGTAGGAGAAGTGCAATAGGAATGCTTCAACATGGTCAGCCATGACTCGGCAATAGACGTCATCCACTTACCATGGCGCTCCAATGCAAGCCAGTGGCAATCGGCGATATTCGGAGACTTTAGCCCAGCTCTGGCCCTGCTGCTCTGCTCTTTTGTACAACACACCGAAGCAGTGGGCGATGAGGGAGCCGCATGCCACTCCAATCAACACTGTCTTCGTCAGCAACGTGACAATGGTATCTGGTAGCCGAAACATACTTGGGATGTACGAGAGACCAACCAGATCCTCTCTCAGACCGTAGATCCCGCCATACACAATGGGATTGCTTTGGAAGAAGAGATATTGCATAGAATACACCAGAGCCAGATACAAAGCAGTAAGCAGCAGAATCGGCTCGCTCACCATCATAAGCCACGGCCTCTTCAGCGTGATGCCCAAGCTAGACACATGCTTCCTCAGAGTAGCTTTCGGCACGTCTGCCGCGGATTTCTCAGACACTTCTCGCGCGATAACAGTAGCATACGTCTCCGGCAGGCACCAGACGAACGGAAGTCCAACCCCCGCTATCATCAAGCCGACCCAGAACGTCCACCGCCATCCCAGATGCACAGATGTGAATCCCGAGATAAGCGGTCCTACCAAAGGTCCACACGCAGCAACAAACAGAAAAGCGGCGACAGCTTGACCCCTCGCTACTGGGCCTTCGTATACATCAGCCAATAGACCTGCGACAACCGTGTTCGGCACCGCAGCACTCAGACCCGCAAGAAGCCTGAATACGACCAGGGCGGTAAATGATGGCGCGATGGCGCAGCACAGTGTCCAGATAGCATAGGAAGTGAAGCTGCCCGCCAGCAGCGGTCTGCGACCGAAGTGCTCGCTCAGAGGAGCAAAGAACAACGGCGATACTGCGAATCCAACTTGGTAGAGAGAATTCAAGAGGACAAACTTGCTTGTAGAAGGGTCGAGATTGAAGTCCTGCAGTATCGCAGATTTGGCGCCGGAGGGGAGTGAGGAGCCGAGCGTGCTGTTGAATGCTATTATGAGGCCTGTGGTGAGGACTAGCTGTTTCCGGCGCTGGGAGATTAGACCCTGTCGTACGAACATCATGACTATAGCCCACTTACCTTTGAGAATGCAAAGCCGTATTGCGGCACATTGGAGTGGCTGGGTGTCAGCGCCGCACCCAGCATGTTGGGGTGACTTCTGCAAGTGTGGCACGCGAATGCTGTGGAACACTGAGCCGGTATTCTTGAAGGCGAGTTCATCGGTTGCGAAGTCGGCGCACCAACGCTAGTCACGCCCTGCAGCCACGCCCTGCAGATCTGGAGCTTTACCTAATGGAGAGATATCAAGCATTCGAGTGATGTGCACGCTCACGCCTTCCGCCTTGGACAGTACGCCTTGTAGATTTGGAAGGTGCGCAAGATAACGTTAGATGAAGGTTTGGTCTTGCGTGACTGACGTATCAATATCATTAGATAGTATGCCGTTGAACGTGTCTTTATGGTCGCGAAAATGTAGTTCATCTCTCCCACGAGACGGAAACGTCAATAAGACAAAATTCAATGGAGGCTCAGCTGCGCAGCTTGGCTGAGCCAGTCTTCTTGTTGCTTCCAGCTCTTTAGCCACTCTCGATTGTCAGCCAGTGTCTGGTTCCAGCCGTCTTCGTCGCCGAAAGCAACTCGTCTTGCTTCCCTTTGGAACATCTCATCTGTCGGCATTATGCCCTTCATGATGTTGTTGCGCGCAAACTGACTGAGATGCTGAGCCAAGACATCCGCGAACATATAAGGAGTATCGTCTTCCACCAACTTTGGGAGCACCATGTTGTTTGACCCAGAAGCGCCGTTCTGGTTCGGTTCTTGTGGCGAAAGCAAGCCTTCCTGATCGAGCAAGGAGAGCATCTGATTGAAGTGATCTCTCGACGCAGGATCGGTTGCAGAGAATGGCACAAGACTTCTGGAGTCATCTGCAAGTAAATACGGTGGCAGAGCGCAAGCAACGCGAGCCGAAGTGGCGGCATCAAATCCATGATCGCCAGTCCAGTCGGCCATTGTCTTTCCCTGACGATAGTGTGCAGCCAGATGGTTGACACGTTCGTCCCAGCTGCCCAACTTTGTATCGCAAAAGCCACACCGTGAGCTTATGGGTGGCAGATTTGCTTTCCAGTCGTCGACAAGCGGAAGCGTTTCGATTCCATGGAACAGTCGAAGATGTTGTACGAGGTGATCCTTCCGCCGAAAAGATCGTGGCGTACCCTGCTCGGTATGACAAGCACTGTGGTTGTGCTGTTCGAGATGTTCGGTGGTTGGGTCTAGTGCACTACAATAGGCGCAATGTGCTCTTCCGGTCGACAGAACAACGGCGCCACCATGGGGTGCACACTGCCACTCTGTCGTGCTAAGATGTAGTGACTGCTCATGTCGTGCCCAGTCATATTTGTGTTTGAAGGTATCGCAGCAGAAAGTGCACTTAAAGATACGGTCTTCCGGGTTGGTCTCTTTTCGAATAGCCTTCGGCTTCCTCGTCTTCTTGGTAACACGAGATCGTTTTGATGTCCCAGATGCTGCTGAGCGGCTTGAGTCAGCAGAGTGCCGCGAAGACACACTGCTGGCCACACTGGTCAAAGAAGGAGGCGTTCGGTAAGTGCGGAAGGCGTCAAAGTTGGGCGTCCAGGGGCTGTTTGGCGTTCCATTTGCCATAGGATGCTCCAACGCGGAACAGATAGCCGACAAAGAAGCTGCTTCGTTCTGCGGTGGTGAATCCTGCCATCTTTGCATTGCAAGTGATTGTGGTTCGCTGTGCGTTCTCTCGGGCGTCATGATTGGTATGGGGCTCGATTTCCCTGCGCTGCGTTTGAAGTATGTGCTTCGTTTCCGTGGAAGCGACCTCCGCTGCTGTACAGATTCCGAATTGCGCTCATGCTGGACCTGCTGCAGCAGTACGGACAGGGGCGCTGCCATATCCGGGACAACATCATGTGGCACAGTTGTGTAACCATTGCCAGTATTCAGGGTACCAAGGTTTGTGAAATCGTACTCGAAAGGGCTGATTGTTGCGTTGCTGCCATCGGCTGCAGAATCCGGTGCGAAATGAGGAAAATTGTCTAGCCAATCTTCAGTTGCGGGGTCGGCAATGAAGTCAGAAAGCCAAGGCATGTCGTCCACCGCAACCGATTGAGCAGGCGCATGTTGATCAAAGTATCCTCCTTCCATCATGTGCTGCTTGTAATCCCAATGTCAAGTTGCGGGGGAGCCCTCTTGCTTATCATCGACGCCGGCACCGGCGTTCGCTGAGTCTTATGCACAGGCACGCCGAATCAAGTTAGGCAGCGAAAGAGAAGGGTCACTCTAGCGCGTTTGCTTCACGCGTCACACGAGCCAGCTCGCGTCTCGAACTAGCAACACACGTCTGCAAGATAACTTTGACCTTCAAGATACGCGCTTACAGTGTCCTATGAATCATCAATGTGCGCCCTTGAACCCGCAGCCTCGTGCTAGCCTGTGTAATGGTACCCCGTAACGATGCCCGACGCCAATAAGACGCGAGATCCAACATGCATCTCAAGTAACACTGTCTTCTGCCAATTGATGCAGGTTCTCAATCAGTTGCCTGCTTTGGCCTTGCATCAAGGTGAACAATCTTTCGTAGAGTCAGCGTGACCAACATACGACCTCCAGGTTTGTGCTTCTCTTTTTCGAACAGTCTGCATGTCTTCTACAGAGTGCAGGCGCTCACATCAGTATCACTCCTTCGCCCTGCTTTTACGGCCAATCGGAGACGCGAAGGCCAGGATTGACTGTAGAGGACCATTCAAAGTACATGGCGTCGACGCTCGGGTCGCCTTTTACTGCATAAAAGACTCGAACTCCCCTCAAAGTCTTTCGGCTCAGTCAGGACAGACGAGCTTGAAAAGACCACCCTCAAGCTGAATGAGGCATTGATAGCTTTTGCTCCCGTCCAAATCACCGCTGACGAATACCACAAGGACCGCTGCGTACGCAGCTGTTGCGGCGAAGACCTCCGCTCTTTTGGCGTTGGTGCACAAGGCGATGCTTGCGGCAAAGAGAAGGGTGAACATGGATACGAGGCCAAGCTTTGCTCCCGGACTCGAGACAATGTACAGCGTAACAATCGCGCCGATAAGGAGGACCGCGGCGAGGATCAGGTCCAAAGTAGCCACGGTCCGAGCGATATGGGAATTTCTGTACAGGGCTGTTTGGTCAAGCGAATTGGAGACGTTGCGCTTCTTGAAAATCCAGTTCTCGCGCAATAAACGCGAGAGATGGTCGGTTTCCACCGGCTTCTGCAGTGTGACAAGATCCAACTTGGAGTCCAGAAACTCGCTCGCGCGACCCGAGATGAGGTCAAGAGGTTTCTCCGCCGTTGCGCCCAGCGCCGCTCCTTTCAGAAAGTCTTTGTACACCTCAAGCACACGATTCCAGCTTATCAAGCTGCGCAACCTGCGATCGCAGAGACAGAAGTTCGTCTCCGGTAAGTCAGCTCCAGTATCGATCGTGAAGCTATCAAGCAAGGCACTGGACTTAGGGTACTCTTTCAAAAACCCGTAGCTTTCCCCAATCGTTCGCAACAGCTCTTTCTCAACGGTCTTGTCTATTCTGGCGTCTTCAGATAAAGTCTCCCAACGTTGGAGTGCTTCCTGAACGTCCATCGACTGCGCATTTCGCGCTTCCTCGTCCAACGCATCTGGCTGCGCCTCAATGTCCACCAATCGGGCCTGCAAATGCAGCAGACCACGCGCGCTCAGCCTGGCGAACTTTCGAAACACCAACGGGTCGTCATCCGGGTCTTGAGCAATCCACCTGGCGAGAGCTGGATATTCGTCTCTCTCCTTTCCCAGTTCAACGTCCGTCATCTTGTTAAATTCGGCCGTTGATGATACTGTAGAGTGGAAATTTGAAACGAATAAAATCAAGCACTTCACGCTCGCTCCTACAGCCCATCAAGACCGCCATGGCCAGCGCCCCAGACGTATACACCGTAGTATCGATCATATCTGCGTAACTAGACAGCTCTGGAGCCCTTGATCGCTACCCTGACGTCTCTTAGAAGCCGCGCAGCCTCCTCTTGCTCCTCAGCAACCTTCAATGGAAAGTACTTGGCCCTAATGGCACTGAACCGGAACGTTGTCTCAGCAGTGGCTATCAGTCCGAGGCCAGCGTAGACGGTGTAGCGCACAGCTGGCCGCGCTTCTCTGATCTG
This sequence comes from Didymella exigua CBS 183.55, assembly GCF_010094145.1. Taxonomy (NCBI): domain Eukaryota; kingdom Fungi; phylum Ascomycota; class Dothideomycetes; order Pleosporales; family Didymellaceae; genus Didymella; species Didymella exigua. The sequence goes on from NW_022984809.1 coordinate 55,057, forward strand.
GTCCCATAGGTTCAGAGACGATGCGCTCTCCCGAGGTGTGTGGGCTTTTTGGGAGACACTTATCCTGAATAGTGGAGCGTACCCAGTGCTCGAGGCTGTGAGGCTGTGCAGTTGGCGAGTTGGAAAAGGCGAGGCTCGTTGCGCTGATACCAGTCTCTGAGCTGTTTAGGGGGCATGATATTTCGAGAGATCGAGAGGACCAAGCAGTGGATAGACGAAGTAACGACTCTATAGAAAGTTCTCATCAAGCAGAACTCACCTCTTTCTTCTATACTTACACATCTCGCAGTTCGTTGCCGAGTTCTCAGTGATGTTGTTGTTGCAGCCAGCAGCCAAGCCTCATCGTCCTTTTCCGGGTGAGAATCGCGAAATCAGACGCAATTTCCCACTAGCCCCGACAACGGGCGAGGGGTGCTCATGTGCGCCGGTGACGTCTGCTCTGCAACGAGACGAAGCTGGACAACCAAATGGTGTGGGCGCGGCGGCCGCTCGTGGCCAGTGGTCACAATGTCACATGGAGACTGCCGATAACAGAGACGACAAGTCTCGGCGCTTGTCAGCCATTCGCATTCTCCTTGTTTTCGGATCGATGCGCGGGGAGGGAGCAGACAGGGATACCGCGGCATGGCTGATGTCCACATGGTTTGTTGATGGCCCACCCTTTGCATGCATCACTCAGGAACGCAAAGCAAACTTCACGCGCGTTGGGGCAGCGGGCGCTCAACACTCAACACACCTACCACCTGTTTTGTGCGCTGCCTTTGAATCTATAGCTGTGCACTCGAGTACTATGCCCACCACCGCCTACCTCACCGCATCGCATCCAACATCTACTATAAGCACCCAAACCTGGCTACTACTGCCCAGTTAGCCCCGCGTAACACAACAGCACGCATGTCAACCGGCAGCGCGGGCTACATTCCTGGGCCGCGCTGTTGCTGTGGTAGCAGCGACTGTGCCTTCCTCGCCCATAACGGCCGTCTGCTTGAGGGTCTCGAACGAGATGTCTCCAAGGCTGCACAGCTCGGTCAAGTATGTCCACTCTCACATGCTCGCCGCCCTGCTGTCCTCGCCTGGCTGCTGCTCCGCTGAGCGGCTACCCTCACCTTCGCGCCATGCCGCTGACCTTTGCCCTGCAGGCCCTGCTCGTCCGCCATGAAGCCTACGTCGCCGACTCGGAGCGCGAGCGCCGGCAGATGATGGCCAACATCGAGCGCCTGGAGAGCGAGAAACTGGAGCTCGAGGCCAAGAATGCGCAGACGATCAAAGAGAATCGCAATCTCCTGGACCAGCTCGAGCAGCTGAACGAGTCAATATGCGGCTCGGACGCCCAGATCCAGGCCTTACAGGACACGCTGCGCTCGACCGAGGAGGAACTGCAACGGTTGGCTTCTCTAGCAGCACGCACACAACTGCTGGAGGCCCAACTATTCGATCTGGAGCGAGAGCAGTCGCGACTACAGCACAATTTCGACACCAAGACAATTGAGGAGCGCACGGCCATACAACGCTGGCAAAAGGCCGAACGAACGCTTGGCGACCTGCAGGACCAAATCGACCGCATCGAACGGGAGGCTCGCGACGAAAGGGAACGTCATGTCGAGGTTGTTACACGTATGGAGAGGAGGATGGCAGTCGAGGGCGAGCTGAGCTCAGCGGCAGCACGTCTCAAAGCAAAAGCTGGCCAGGAGAAGGGTGGCAGTACTGTCGTCTCTCACTTCGTCAAGGACATACTACTGGATAACGCAAACCTGCAACATGGCATTCTGGAACTACGCGAAATGCTAGTCAATTCTAACGAAGAAGTTGAACGATTACGGGATCAGCTGAGGATACACCAGCCTATCTCGACGTCACCAGTTCAAGAAGTTCCTGGATCGACACTTGACAAGGAGGTTGACCTGGAGAATGAGATTGTCGAGCCAGTTGGAGGCCAGGAGCTGCACATACACCACCACTACCATGGATCGAAGTCGAGCAAGAATCTACCCAAGGTCACAGCGCAAAGACGACACAGCAAGAAGAAGCGCTTCAGCCTCACATCTGGCCACTTCGACCCTGCACCATCTCTCAAACGAAACTCAACCGCCACCATTCTGTCCCAGACTTCTGTGACTGTGCCCAACTCCCACCGCTGGTCACAGGCAACAACACTTGGTCCTGGTTCTCTACCAAGCTCACCGGTCTCTGATTCGCATCGTGGCTCTATGTACGACCGTGTGTTCAGTGACGCAGCCTACGACTCCTCCAGACCTACCAGTCCTCCTGACTCGATTGACATACGCTCTCCCATGTTTGGACCTGCGAAGTCCAATGACTTCTCTTTCGACCCAGATGCTGAGCCTCGTCATCACCGAAGGAGCAGATCTCGAAGTCTGAAGCCACCTGCGATGCTGTCCACATTTCGCAGCGCTAGTAGCCCAATCGCCATGACCACTAAAAGTGCTGCTCATGCTGTGATTTCTGCCGCCAGCAGCCCAGCCAACTCATATATCAACGACACCTTCGCCCTTTCTACGAGTCCCTCGATGCACCTTGAACCTCAGGCCGCGATACCCGAAGAGAACGAGGACTCTTCTATCTTCTCATCTGAAAACGCCCTGGTCACTTCACCAGACGAACCTGAAACTGACAATGACCTACAATCACCTATCGCGCGTACACGACCTGCGCTACGTCGTCACGCATCTCACGAATCGCTCATTTCAATTTCTGGTATGGACATACATACATTACAGTCTCGGCCTGCACAACTCCTAATGTCGAATCGATCACGCTTCTCAACACCTAAAGGCGCCGGCTCAGTCGATCCTGAACTCACTCCCTGGACAGCCACCGCGCACGGCAGCCTTTCGCAAGGTAGGGCAGACAGCAACGACAGTCGCTCCTTCCTGTATTCTACAATCGCAAATCAGAAGCGGGGCTCAAGGACGAGCGATGCGCCGCCTGCAGGCAAGAGCTCCGGTGGCTGGTTTTTTGGCAAGTGGGGGGCAACTCCAACATCGACCTTGACAACACCTGCCGCATCACCGTCTCTACGACCTACCTCCTCTGAGTCGCGCCAGACACAATCCTCGACAGACACCGCGAAAGCAACCACGCTCGAAGCCACAGCTGCCAAGAGACCTGCGAAGCCAAAGCTGAGGCCAAGTGGTGTCAACCAAAACGGTCCTATCTGGGGCTTCTTCGACAGCATACCCGAGACACCGACCAAAGTGGTCGTTGTGGACTATGATGCTGAGGCTTTGGGTGAGGCGCTGAATGACCGTAGCCCACCTCGCGCAGTGGCTGAAGTCTAGGCAAGGTCGGCGAGCCTGTGCATGACCTTCGTTTCTCTTTCCTTGTAATTATCAGCGATTACTACATCCTACTATCTTTTAATCATTTCCTATTGTTACTGCATAGAGCGTCATATCATTTTTGGATAGAAGAATGAGTGTATGGCAGCAGAAAGGGTCCTGTGACGTGAGAGGACGTTGAATATACCCCCAAGACCGTACGGTAATCTCATATGTATTGAGAGAGCAGGATAGCAGTATCATAATGACAAGTATATATCTCATCCACTACGCCACTGTCCCCCACCACTCGAGGCATAATTTGCTCACCTCACGGTGCCATTCTGGTTTCAATAGAGGAGCCGGCTTTTGTTGCCAGAGATGCTGAAGGATCCTATGTCAGCTACGTTTGACACCGCAACCAAGAGATTCATGAGCACACCACCCTGTAGGCGTGAACACGCGTTTAGACATGCTGATTGGACGAATAGTAATGGTGCAGTGTATGAGTACGATACGCCTCTCAGGCCAACGCAGCGCCACGCATCGCTAGCTTTATATTGACGGAAGACGGTGGAGTGCGGCGCAGTCGGACCAATGGAAACGATGTTAACAGCGGAGATGGGATTGAGGGATATTCGGTAAGCTCCAGGGTGCACTGCAGGGCTGTGTATGTGCATGTGTCCAGAAAGGTGCCATACCGTGTCCATGGGCCGTTACTTCACTGAGGTAAGTATACAGCCTGCTCAAACGATCGAGTGCGGAGAAGGCCAGTGGCGACAGACGACCACGGTCTGGCATGGGACGGTGAGGCAGTGCGCACAGCCTCCTCTCCACACGCCAGCTGTGACTGAAGGCTGTGAGAGGCTCTAAGATATCAGCCTGAGGCTAGAAAGCGGTACGCCTGATGATTGGAGCACGAGAAATGACCAGGGTGACATGCATAGACGAGGCTGGATCCTAGCCGAGCATATGTATACAAGATTTCGTAAGACAAGTCACAGTAAATTGAACAGCATGTGTGACCCGTTAATCTCAAGCAGTCGATTCGGGCTTTGTGCATATATCATTGGCCAGGTGCATGCACTGGTGCAGTCGCATTGCCCTGTGATGCCCCATGCGGATGTGCCTGAGGTTTTTGGTAGGGCACACCTGCCGCAGTTCATGGAGCATTGTTGATAATCCTGGCGACGTCGCAGGAAGTGCGCTCCTTGTTGACTTACTCTCTCCTCTGCAAGACCTTCTTCTCCTTTTTGTCCTCGATCAGCCATGGATCACGATGATAATAACGCCAGCTATAACCCATGCATGGGGTTTGGCCAACCTAGCATGAATGATGCAACCGAAACAAGCCCGTCAAACTTCTCGTTAAGCACTTCTTCGAGTCAGAACTACACTGCGCCTACAATATCCAGCTATGACTGTAAGAGCGACCAGCGCAGTCTCACCTCACCTGCAGCTCAAACATGTGCACAGGGATTACGCCTCAAGCGACCGCATCCCACTACAGTATGATGCAATCGAACTACAACATCACAGTAATGACAACTGCCGATTTTGCACCACACTGGCCAATGCTAGCAGAGAGTTACTATCCCAACCCGAACAGCTTTCCACCGCAAATATCCAGCTATGAAACGCCTCCTGTCAGGTACGTATAAATTGCAGCTTATTTCGATGTTTCCATTTTTTGTGCAGACTTCATCTGCATCACGACTTGCTCAACGATCACGGCAACATGGCCGACCTTAGCAATTGCTAAGCAGACACAACCGTGTGGAAGGGACCCAAGGATAGCCGGAAAAGCCACCAGCTCAGGACATTGCCTCAGGAAACCCATCTGCCTATTCACTTCTCGGAGAGCCAGCGAGCTATACCTGCATGGGTATACTTCGTGACCGGTCACCCCCGGAATACAGAAGGCCAGAACACCGTCACAGGCAGTCCGGCTTTCGAAGCCCGATATGCTGCTAAAACGATTGCAGGCTATAAACAATCGACAGTCTTTCGAAAATCAAGCACTGTCGCTGCTGAAGGTCATCGCAATCACAAAATGCGATTGCGTCGTAGCATCGAAACGCATCGCCCAGCGCCAGTCAGAGAACTATCATCATTAGAAAACATGCTACAAGTTAAGCTGAGGATCTTGATGTTTTCCGAAGTTGCTGCTAAACTCAAACTCTAGTATCAGAAAGACATTCAAACGCTTTGTTACGGGTCGCCTTACTCTTCTCGCTCATCGCGGATGCCTTCCATGCAACGTCCGATCTCGCATGCAACTACTGCATCGAGACAGCTCACACTGTCCAATCCTCTTCGTCAATGGATCTCGCTGAGAGGCATGCCTCGTCTTATCGTCACATGCTGATTGCCCATGCTTTGTGTGCTAATAGCGACACGCAGATCTCACCCACAGCCTTATTTATGGCAGCCTCTAGCAGATAAGGTTACCCCGGCTGCACATCAGTCTTTCCCAGATCACGTTACGAAACCGCAGCGCTCATCTCGACAAGCAGCTAAGCCAATTCTAGGCAGCTCAATTCTAACCAAGTCCAGCTCGGATATGCTCGAGTCAAACAGACAACAAGATTGCTCGCCCATGGTTGGCCATGTGTTCGCAGACGGAACTTACCAGTGCTCTAGTCCCGGCTGCGAACACATCACGCTGGGCCGCTTTCCTGACCTCGAACGCCACCACAATTCTGTGCACGAAGGGTTCACAGGGGCGAGAAAGCAGTTCTGGTGTCCGGTAGATGACTGCAAGAGAAGCAAGAGGGGAGGTAGACCATTTCCTAGGAAAGATAAAATGCACGATCATGTGGACAGGGTCCATGGCGATCGAATATTGGGTGATACTTGAAGCAGTGAGTGCAGGTTAGTCGTTTTGGGTCACAAATGTTTTGTTCACAATGGATAGGGACATCTTATAATTCACGACCATTTCCAGCGTTCTCATTTCCTTCGGCGGCTCTTTTTGGGTGTACTCGTCATGTTTCACCAAACCGTACATTTCTCAATCTCTTCTCGTCGCAGCAACGTGTTTTTGACGTTGCATGATACCCAGCCCCTACCTCGGCGCACACCACGCTGGGTGACATTACAATGCGTAACTAATAGCCTATACCCTAAATAAGAATGCAGAATGACCATAGGGTATTACCTCAAAATGCCCAGAGCCATACCAATCCTTGATTTCCTTTTCCGGACCCAGTCATCTCAAATGCGCATAAGCAAGAACAACTCGCAGCCACCTCTAACTGCCTGCATATCAGACGCCAGAACACCGTGCATGTCGCATGAAGCCTAACCAAAAAGCCTCTTTCTTGCATATGGAAGCCATGCCCGCCACTCTACTTCCTCGTAGACTTGCTAGACACCGTGAAGCCGACCCCGCTGTCGTTGACCTGCAGCGTCTTCTTCTGCAGCACCTCTCTCTCACTCTTCTCGCAGTATCTCGCATTCAGCTCCTCGATCTTCGGCACCAGCTCGCCAATCCTGAACGGCTTAGAGACGACATCATCCATACCCGCCGCCAGCAGCGTCGCAATCTGCTCACTCCTTGCATTCGCCGTGACTGCGATGATCGGCACATGTCGCCTCAACTCGCCTTTGCGCTCCATCTCCCGGACCTTGGATGTGCAGGCCAGCCCGTCCATGACGGGCATCTCTTTGTCCATTAGCACGACGCCCAGGTCGGGCGCGTTGGGGCCGGAGGATGAGTGGTAGGAGGAACTGGACAGGAGGGCGATGGCTTCGCCGCCGTGGTTGGCAACGGTGGTTGTTATGCCACGATTTGTAAGCTGGCGTTGGAGGACTTTTTGGTTGACTGGAGTGTGTTAGTAATACGGCCGTGGCGATCAGTATGCAGAGGATGCGGCGTACCGAGATTGTCTTCGACGATCAGCACGCGAAGGTGCGCGTACGGTCGTTTTGGCTTGTCAAGCTCCTTTAGCGGTGCTGGTGCTGTCGCTTGAGTAGCGAAGTCCTTGATCTTCGGTGCCCCAGGGCGGCCCTTCTCTGGCGCGTTCGACACTTTCCTAGACAACGTTACTGCGGCAGGGACGCTGTCGATGACTTCCTTGGGCTCTGAGCTTCTGCGGCCTTTAACGTAAAATGCAAATGTGCTGCCCTTGCCAGCCTGGGACGACACTCCAATTTCGCCACCTTGTAGTTCTGTCAGCTCACGAGAGATGAAAAGACCAAGACCTGATCCACCATACTGCACGTGTGTGCGTGGACTGGCCTGGGAGAAGCGCTGGAAGAGGAGCTTGAGCTCTCCGGCACTAAGACCTCGCCCTGTGTCTTGGACAAGGAATTCGAGGAAGATCTCTTCACCGTCGCCCCAGTCTGGACCAAGGGTCTGATCAATGCGCTTCGACTTCATGGGGAAGTAGCTGACGGCGGGTGACTTGCTTGCCGATGGGCGACTGGTAGAAGCGGCGAGAACGACGGTGATCGTACGCGTCTCCTCGGTCGATGTGAACTTGATGGCGTTGGTGGTCAGATTGATCAGAACTTGAAGCACACGAGACGGATCGATCTTAACCCAGTCAATGTTCAACTTCTTGAAAGACTCGCTCAGAACGAACTCCATCTGGATTCCGGCCGTCTGCACTTCACCCTCGAACATCTTGAGAGCACGCTGGATGACCTGTAGAGGCTGTGCATCCACCGGAGTCACCATCAGCATCGCGCTGTCGAGTTTTGACAGTGTCAGGACATCATCGACAATTCGCTTCTGATGCTGCGCGCATAAAGCAATTGTCTGTGCCGCATCAATCGAGTCGGCCACTATCCCAGGTTCGATGTTTTGTAGACCGGATTGCCTGAAATCGCCGAGAATTGTTGAAATCTCATCAGCGCATTGCAGAATGGCGCTTAGCGGGTTTCGCATCTCGTGACTCGTGATATCGATGAAGTTCTCTTGCTGCCTCTTGAGCTCGACAGCTTCCTCCATCTTTCGTTTCTGGAAGCCTTCGGCCCACTTCTGAGGGCTGATGTTTGTGATGCTTCCAAAGACACTCTTCAGCTGCCCGCTTTCATCTTTCTCTGGGAAGGCACTGAAAAGTACCCAGGTATCACTGGTCGCATTGTTGTTGCGGTCTTCCCATGGTGCCTTGAACCTGAATTCGACGTTGATCGGTGCGGTGTTCTCAACAAGGCGCTTCCAGTGCTCCTGGATTAGGCTCTGATCCTCCTCTTTCACGTAATCTATCCATCTATCCGTCTTGTTCCGTTCTTTTGGGACACGGGAAATTTCGAACCATGTGTCGTTGCAGTAAGTAATCCGTCCTGCGTGATCGGCGATGAAAAGGCCTGCAGGTGAGTACTCCGCCATTCTCGTAAATCTGAGCTCATTCTCTCGAGCTTCTTGTGTGCGTGCTGCCAGCTGTGTGGACAGGTTGTACCGATCCTCTGCTGCCAGCTTCGCAGCTTTCTGGCCTCTTCTGATTTCCTCCTCGAACAAGACTACTGAAGCCAGGGAAGTCGCGAGTTGTCGACTGAGGAGTTGAACAAACAGATTGTAGTCGTCATCGTATGGCCTGCGTGGATTGACACCCATGACCAGGAATCCCAGGATCGTTTCGCCCGTGGTGGGGTGGATAGGGCAGACCACGACATCTCGGCAGGCATCGCCGAAACCGCGCCACTCGAGACCGTCCATCATCGATGAAGGTAGGTCGCCTGACCCAATGCTGATGACGGCAGGCTTGTCGGTCTTCATAACTTCGCGGAAGACGGGACCAAAACCTTCGTGGCCTTCCTTCAAATCGATTTGGTCAGGAGCAGCTTGATGTCCACCTGGTACACCGAGAGATCCTTCCAGGAAACAGTGCTTGGCGGCCAGTAGACTGCTCGAGTGCAGAGATGAAGAGTCGCTGTCGCTTTCGTCGGACACCGAGTAGAGCATCACGAAAGGTGTGTCAAACTCGTTCTCAGTCAACGCAATTAGGACTTGATCCCAGAAGCCTTTGACGTCTCTCGCTGTTGCTGTCCGTTCGCCAACCTCTCGAAGAGTGAGCATTCGCCGTTCTGCAATCTTTCTCCTAGTTTTCTCGAAAGCTGGATTGTACAATCCCATTACGGTTCCATCTTCTCCAACCATAGGGATGATGGACCACGAAAAGTATGTCTCCTCCAAAAAGCCACTACGCTTCATGAATAAGCAATCGTCGTCCTTCATCGTGGCCTGACCAGTAAGGCGAGCGTTCTGGAAGACGTCCTTAACTTCGTCCCAGATCTCTGCCCAAGCGACTTTGTAGCTCTGTCCCATCAGGGTAGGGTGTTTCTGGCCAGCCAGTCCTGCAACGAGTCAGTTCAACAGCATCGTGCCCTTCAATGCCAGTACTTGCCAATATATGCCTCGTTGTAGATAGCGACGAGCTCCTCTCCCCAGTACATGGCAGCTGGGTGAGGACTCGCCCTGAAGCCTAGTCAGCGATCCGCAACAGACCTTACTATTCTTTCTCTAGAGACTTACATGATCAGATTGCACATAGCCCTAAGATCATTCGACCAGAACTCAATGGGACCTAGTGCTGTCGACGCCCAGTCTATCGAGCGTGCGAATTGGATGTGTCTCGGTAGAGAAGGCGACAATGCTAGCCTAGTCCAGTCGAAGAAGCCCATATCGTGGTCCTGGGATGCTTTTGGTTCTCTATGGAAGGAGTCAACGTCGCCTGCACTGTGAGCCCTGAGAACGCACTCATTCGTAAAGGACGAGTCCTCTATTGAGGATAAAGTAAGGTGTTTGGGATGTGATCTTGGCCCACTATCATTGCTAGAAGCATTGGTCATTGTGTTGTTCATGTGATTATGTGTCATAATGCTCAGCGAGTTCGGTTCTTTGTTCTCCTGTGTTACCGGTGGGCCAAAGTAGTCGTGTCGCTCACTGACTTGATTTGGCGATGCTGCAGTATCCAAGCTCCGCCCTGAAAGGTGGCCCACTGAAGATGCTGAGGGAATGGCAAACTCGACTGACGCACTCGTAGACGGTATTTCGGCTGTGGTAATGGATGGTGTTGCTCCAGAAACTATTCGTAAACGTCTTCTTAGTGTATAGCAAGACCATACGATACCGCCGTGCTCGACCGGTGTAGGATTTGCGTCCCACTCGTCTCCCTGTGATGCAGTGCTCAACAGCCATCCACGAAATTGATTGCTAGCGTGTGATGAGGCTTCGTCTGCAGGCCGCCCCGGCGGCTTCCCAGTAACAGTTTCCCATAACGATGCGTTCGCGCGTAAGGCATTGTTGGCAAATAGTATCTGTAACGCAGGTCTGTCGGGCGCGTAGTTGGCGTAGTCGCCAATGTCGACGATGAAAGTAGGTCTTGTGTCGTATTCCAGCAGTTCAACCACACCGACCGACCCTAGGAGCTTGAGAGGGTCGTTACGGTCGCGCACATCAGGCGAGGATATGCGTGGCATGCCAGACGGCTCGGAACTCCTCCCGCTGGTCACACCTGTCGTAGCAGGTGGGCTCAGACCACTGAAGGTGCCCCGAGCCAATGTCACTGTCTTTATGCCGCCATCCTCGCCCTGTGTCTTGCTCAGCATCCTCGCAGCAGCCTCTGAGCTGGAAAACCGCGCAGGCAAGAGCGGGCGTGCGCGCCTGGAGGAAAAGAACAGCGGAGACGGTGGCTGTCCGTCAAAGCGCAGTGGTCGACTACTGGCGCAGTTGAAGAGGTCGAGCGAGTGACGTGCGCGAGCGTGGAGTCGACGTCGCTTGTGCAGACGCTCGGTCGTAGGCGCGTCGTCACGTGTGCGTGGCGCTGGTCGCTTGATACCGAAGACGGCGGGCGGCGTTGTTACGTGCTGCGGGGCCTTGAATGCCTCACCACCAGACAAGGGCGCAGAGGAGGGCTGCGGGGCGGTGGTGAAGATGTCGAGCGGGTTCTTCAGCGACCACGGGCGTTCAGGTGGCGGGAAAAGTGCACTGGAGGGCTGCTCGACGAGCGGGGGAGGGCGCGGGCCCTCTGGCGGTGGGTTCAAGGCCTCGTGATATTCGGGCGTGCTGAGGCGGCGGTCGTCAGGACTCCTCGATGAAGGTGTTGCTCCGGTGAATATTGACTTCGGCTGCTTAGACATAGAAAGGCCGTCTGCCACTGTCGCTATCTGGGCAAGAGCCAGCCAGCAGCCGCGACTCTGTCAGTCCGCGGGCATGTTATTAGTAGGGCCGAAGAGCGCAGACGTCGCCAGCTCGAGGTTCAAGTGTCTCAAGCCTCTACGCTAGGCTAATCAGAGCCCAGCATGGAATCGACGATGACGATCACGGCTGGCTGTGGGATTTTCCGCGGCAGCAATCAGCACACAGAGCATGAGGGATGAGGATGGTTGGGGACTTCAGCTCACGTTAGCGCCTCGCGCAGGTACCATCAGCCGTCTGTTTCCAGCTCATCCCTTGGGGGCGGCTTTGATGCGGTTAGAAGCCGGAGATCTTGCGTCAGCCAGTCTGGGTCTGCATACGGACGGTGTCGGCGATCCGAACAAGGGCCCCGGAAACGCTTGGAGGTTCCTGTGACTCTCCGCAGGGCTGGCTCCATCGCGCGCTTGCTTGACATTCTCCCTTCTTGCGGGCCCGGAGCCGCGCGTGAGGAGATCTGATCTTGCTGCTCTGCGTGAAGCGCAAACGCCAAACTTCCGAAAAGGACCGACGTGGAGCCTCGTGCTCGTGGCAGTCTGCTTTTTGACGTCACGCATGCCAATTTGAGATCCACACCGATTCCAGACCCTCGGCAGCCACCGTGGACAGCCGATCGGAATTGCGACTCACGACTGTTTGCAGCACCAGAACCCAGGCATTCATCTCTGTCCAAACTTCAGTAGCATTCATACGGATCGCTCGTACCACTAACACTGTTTTAGCCACGTTTGTACCTTTTTTGCTTTTTTTCGAGATCCATCTTGCCGTCAAGTCACGTGCCTGCTGATCATGTGCTCGTCGGTGCTTTTGATCCCGATCTCCGTCCTCCACCCTCGTCCTGGGCCGCTTGAGTGCCATTGATGTCCCTGGCTGTTTGCATGCACCGCCTCGCTACGATGAACAGCATCCTCATCGCTGATCATCGTTTCGAACACGTTGGCGCAAAGACACTTTGTCATTACGTGGTCTACCTTCGTCCTGTCACCTGAAAGTCACGCTCAATCTGTATATTCTGCACCTGCATCAACACTCGTGTAGCAGCGCTCATACATGTTGCATCCTCATCATATTTCACATGCTATGGAACAGAAAAAGTACGAATACTCGTGTCATACCAATGGTTGTCATTTTCGCGCGCGCGACTCACGATGCAGCGGAATCTCGCAAATGCACGACTGTCGAGCTCGGCTGCACTTGCAAACTGCGCCATTTATTGTGGCTACGTCTAAGCCACCCATTTCAATGATTACAGGACGGCTGACTCCCGTCGCTGTACTTGCACGCAAGAATGCGGACACCCAATCCTTGCCTGATGTGGCATCCATCAGTCCACTCTTATCCACATAATGTCGGAGCCTTGAACAGTTGTCCGCTGCTGACGGGCCAAACCGCGTATGAAGCTGAGCTAAGAGTTACATACTGAAGAATCGTTACTGAACCCGCATATTGGAGGAGACCAATTGTTCTACACGCCAAGCATTGCTAATCCACTCCTCATGTCCCATGAAGCTCATACTAACCGCCAGAAGCATCAGATCCTTGGGAATCCCCACTTTAATTGACATACTCGCCATTCAGAAGGCGTGTACTCAGCTATCCCGGTGCCCCTCCATTCATCGACAAGGCGTTTGTACAACTTGGGCAACTTCTCTAGTGGTTGTTGCTTTGCCCTGCATGCCACCGAGGGGTTTTTGAGGGCCCGCTCCGGTGGACTGTGCTCGATACTGCGGGCGGCGGTCACTGTTTGTTTAAATAGTCACCCCGCGTGAGCTTTCGCACTGTCATTCTCTTCCCCTCTTTCTTACCTTCTCCTCGCCTAGTTCACAGAGTAATTGCTTTGCAAGTGCTCAACATCACATCGCCAGCATGGACTTTCTCAAGAAGAAGATGAAGGAGCTGCTCGACGACGACGACAAGCCCAAGGACAAGCCCACCGGTGAGCTCCCGCATACAAAGCAACCATTCAACCATCTCTGACTGGCGAACAGACTCCTCCACTCCAAGCTCGCAGCCTTCCCACGGTGACTCCCATGGCGCACCTGGAGGTGCTGCTCCCGGTGACCGCAGTTTGTCCGATAGCTACTACAGCGGTGGCCAGGGTGGCCCACCTCCTCAGCAGCAACAGTATGGCCAGCCTCAACAGCAGTATGGTCAGCCACCACAGCAGTATGGCGGAGCTCCTCAAGGTTACGGTCAGCCTCCTCAAGGTTACGGCCAGCCTCAGGGCTACGGTCAGCCCCAGGGATTCCCTCAGCAGTACAACCAAGGTCCCCCGACGCCGCAGGGTCCACCCGCGCCTTACGGTGCTCCTCCTCCAATGCCGCCTGGCTGGACTCAGCAGTGGGACCAGAGCAGCCAGCGCTGGTTGTAAGCCACTCCCTCCACATATTCGGTTCACCACGCTAATTGGCGACAGCTACATCGAGCAGGCCACCGGTCGTACCCAGTGGGATCCTCCTTCCAACCTTCCTCCTGGTCCCTACGCTCCTCCCGGCCCTAACGCTCCCTACGTTGCTGGAGCTGGTCCCGATGAGCGTGGTCTCTTTGGCAACACCCACGGACACAGTGGCCATGACTATAACACAGCGCCTGGCGCCCCTGCTGACCCCTACAAGGCCGAGACGGAGAAGAAGGACAAGGGCCATTCTACCGCCATGCTCGCAGCCGCCGGTATTGGTGGTTTAGCTGCTGGTGCCTGGATTGGTCACGAGCTGAGTATGTCACCTGCCTCGACCTTGAGACTCAAAGTACTGACACTCCATAGCCGAGGACTCCGACGACGAGAAGAAGCAGAACTATGCCCCCGCGGCCGCCGCTGCGGCTCCAGCTGCGTACGCTGCCGCACCTCCTGCCACAGACCCATACGCCAGCGACCCCTACGCCAACGACCCCTACGGCGACCACGCCTTTGCTCCCCCTCCGCCAGTGCCCACTCACGACGCCGATGGCAGCTCCATCTCAAGTAGTGACCGCGAGTCGCTCGAGGAGAAGCGCCAGGAGCTCATCGAGGCGCAAGAGGAGTATCAGGAGGAGCTCCAGGAGGCCTACGATGACTGAGTTAGACGTGCCGTGCTCGTATGTGGCACTTTGGACAATCGAGGGCATGTGTGCGTGAAGAGATGATAGCGGCCAACTTTCTCCTTACTGTAACTACCCTTCCAAGAAGCAAGATTATGGCTGGCATGGCGCAGGGAAGTAGTAGTTCGACTGCCCAAACAACCTAGTAACCCTTTGTTTCTCAATGGAATGAATTCACGGCTACGGTCAAACGACTATGAGCCCACTGCCGAACTCCCCGTCCCTCCCCTCCTCGTGAAGCCTTGTGGATATCTCGCGAATGAACATGTAGGAAATGTAGCGAGCGTGTGTATCCTCCAGATCGTGTGCATGTCCAGGTTGTGTGCATCTCCATCGCATTCTGCATGGTAATTTCGTCCTGCCGACTCGGACCGCTCCCACAACATCGCCTTAGCAGCAGCAGTCAAAGCAATCCAGACAGCACTCGCACGTCTCGCCACACAACCAACAACAACACAGCGTCGCCAAACAGGCGGCGAGACAACCGCGGTCCTTCTTCTCCTCCTGCGGCGGCGGCGGAGGGCCTTGCTGGTAGTACATCTGCACATCAAACAATCAGCGTCCATTCCTTGCAGCACGCTCCGCGTCTTGAAATGCAGAGGTCGTGGGCAGCATTGCTTACCTGCTGCGGCGGTGGCGGGCCCTGCATGTACGGTCCTTGCGGCGGGGGCTGCGCGTAGTAGCCCTGGTTTGGCTGCTGGTACGACATATTCAGTTCGCTAGGATTCGGGAACGGGCGTCGTTGATTTAGAGTCGGTGTGGCTAATTGAGGCGTCGAAGTGGCAGTGGCAGGTGTGAGGCTTCGGTCGCGAGCGAACGTGTGGCAGGTTGGTGTGGCAGAGGAAAGACCGGGCTGTGCACACCCACACGGGGCGGGCGACTTTATGTTTTAGCGACGAGGGGCCTACGGGGGGGAGGATGCGAGAGCACAGATCAAGTGCCAGACAGGGCGATTGCACAGCCGGGCCTTTCGCTGTGGTTATGTCGAGGGAACGACCGGCGGAAAGTTTGCGTTTGCGTATCGGCGCGCAACACCCATGCTGAGACGATGCGCAGCCACAGGTGTGGCAGCGAGTGGAGCCCGCAAAGCCGCTGGCGCTGCGCTGCGATTCTTGGCGCCTGGGCATACGGTACGCGTGGATAAAGACTCTTGGCGGAGAGGAAGAGAGGCGCATGACTGCGTGGTGTGCATCAAACGATATTTGTATGACCGCAGCTATTCGCAAGGAACAGAAGGGTTCATCTAGCATCCTCCAAGTCCTCTTTCTCAAGGCTTCACATCGAAGAAGCCATCAACAGAGGAGTACATGTGCACAAAAGCGACTATGTTATGGACAGCGAATGCAGCTTCACGAGATTGCTATGTGAAGTGAGGTTGCGCTCACACGCGCCAGTGCCGCATATCCGGAAACTAGACTAGGGTGGCCTGCGCCTGTGGCGCTCGGGGGTGCCGTTTGGTGCAAGTCTAACCGTGCCAACCTGGGCGGCTTTACTCGCGGTAGCTTTGCGGTGAATGTGTTTGCTCCCCCGGCAGCTTCGTAGCGTATCGCCGTATTGTATTTTTTTAATACTGCTTGGCTGCGCTGCTGAGATAGTGGCGCATGCCGAGCCGTGTTGTAGAAGCCATGCGGGAATGCTGTGAGAAGGGAGGTGGCTCTTCGGTGAGACAACGGCAAATGTTTGGTAGCACGCGGCTTTATCCGGCACGCCGTTCGAAGGCCGTCGAAGGGTTGCTGGCCTAAATCCAGGGGTTCAGTTGACAGCGAATGACATTTTGGAAGCGCAGCGGACCGAGGCGATGACAGGAGAGGCTGCCGGGATCTTGCTTGCCGCAGACCCGTTGAGAATGGGTTTCAGGAATCTCATGACAGGCTATCAATAGCAGCCCGTTAGAGATAATGGGGTGGATATTCAAGCTCCCTCTTCGTCCCCGACCATCTCCTCAGCCTCAACGCCATCTTGATCCACGCCTTCTACAGTCCCCCTAGGAACAAACCCCCTCTCCTCCCTCCTCTTCCGCACCCACTCCCCAAACGGTCTCCAAATCGCCTCCTTCTCCGCCGGCTTCAGACTCGCCGCAAGTCCACTCGTACTTGTAGCCACAAAGACCCTGCTGCCCACCCACCCCTCCTCCTCCACCTTCCCCATATTATGCCCCTCGTCCTGCCACCCATACGTGAACTCCTCTTTCCTAATATTCCGCCCATACTTGAACCGCCAAATCGCCTCCCAGATGCCCTTACCGACAATGCACACCGCCTCTGGCTTATAGGCAGCGAACTTGAGTTCAAGGGCTCGTGTTCCCTCGGTCATTTCCGCCTTGCTCAATTCCGCAGCGTCTCTCGACGGGCGCGCGACGATATTAGTGTTGCCCATGCAGTATCGCGCCGGCAGACTCGTGTCCTCGCTGGGTGCGAGACGGCGATCAGTTAGGCCTGAGGAATGTAAGAGCTTCCAGAAGTGGTTTGAGGGGTGTGCGTATGCGTGGCCTTGGCGCGCGGTTGAGACGCCGGGGTTGGTGCCGACAAAGACACATACTAGGTTTGCTTCGAGGATGTCGACGAGTGGGGAAAGGTGAGCGTATTTCGAGGGTTCGGCGTATTTGCTGGATTTGCGCTGCTTCTTTGTTGGGCGAGGTGACAATGTTGGGGCGGATTCGGTGATTTCGGTCTTGGTCACAGTCGTAGTGCGTGAACGTTTTGCTGATGGGTGAGGTGATGCATTCGTAGGAGATGGTGTGTCGCTCTTGTTGGGTGAGTATTGATACTTGGCCAATCGTCCTTGGAACGATGCAGGTGGCGGCGAAGATAGGGTGCCAGGCGGATCAGAGAGTTCGCCGTCACTTGATGGCATCGTCTTGAGGACAGATTCAGTCTGCATCGAGCGCGTTCGAGGCATCCCATGAAGCGACCGATGAGGCGTCGGGCGAACAAAATTGTGCCAGCTCTCTCTGAAACTACCATCACACGGGTACAGCCTAAACATCGGCTTACGCGACGCGTTGACGTCATATCGCTAAATAGAAGCGCGCGCTCGCATGACTGTAATGAATAGAAAGATGTTGAGGTATTCAAGATTCTTTATAAATGCATTGGCAAAGACATGATAAGTATGATAGCTGCAGCGCAGGTGCGCCACAGATCTTGCATTGACCGCGGCAGTTTTCCAGCCACGCAAAGAACTACACGCAGCTCTCGCCGTAACGCCACCGGTGTATATACTCAAAGATTAAACAACCTCCGAGATCTCCGACCAACTCACACAAATGCCTAAAAAAACAAACGCCTAGCCAACTTGCTTTGCTTTTCGAAGTGACATTCGACCCAGACCGACGCCGTGCTTATGTGTAAGATACTAGGATTAAGAAATTAGCCAAAGAGAAATCGTGCGCCATGCATTACAAGATCATAAGGTATCGAGCCAAACGATGGGAGAAGAAAGTAAGCGAGCTCATTTAGTGCCGGGCGATATTGCGGGCGAATCGGTGTGTTCCCTTGCGCCAGGTTTCAACGAGAAGGGTGCTTTTGGTTGAACGGCGGTGTCAGATGTTTTGATTGGTGCAGGTGCCGTTGCCAGGATTGGCGAATTTTTGGGTGGTGTATTCTGTCCACCTTCGTCTTCTTCGACGATGGGAGGACAGTAGGTCTTGAGAACGTGCTTCAGGGCGGGTCGACGGATAGGCTTTGATAGGAAGAAATCCATGCCAGACTCCATGCATTGCTTGACATTGGACTGCAGCGCTGTCAGTGTTGAGATTGTGAAAGGGGCATTGATGGAACTTACCTCTTCAGCGTATGCGGTCAGAGCGACAATGGGAGCAGAGAACCCAGACTGACGAATCAACCTTGTCGAGTCTAGGCCGTCCATGTTCGGCATTTGCACGTCCATGAAGATCAGATTGAAGGGCTCTCCTGCTTCCATGCTTTCTTTGACCCTGTCAAGAGCTTCTTGGCCATCCTTTGCTACCGTCACATCGTACACGTCTTCCAACTTAAGCATGCGCATGACTACGATTTGGTTAGTGGTGTTGTCTTCCGCAACAAGGACCTTGATCTTCTTGCCACCCTTAGTGGCTTCGGCTTCTACACGCTGCATCGCTGCTGCTTGTGAATTTGGCGACTCCAGTGGCGCGTTTGAAGCAAAGAATGGCTGGCTCAACCCAACCAAACGCGGTTTTGAGTCTTGCTCGAATGACACTGGACCCGCGGTTCCGGCAGCTGCAGTGCTGGCGTTAACAACCGGCACTGTTCTATCGCCACTCCTACCAGAATGCCCTGATCGCACAGATGGAGCATCCTCTCGCGATGCAACACGAGGCTCGTCGACGGATGAGTTTCGCCGCGAATTGGGGTCGGCTTGCGAGCTTGCTGTGCTGTCGGCACGGTTCGACAGGTGCTTCAGCGGTATGGACATGGTGAAAACACTACCGTGGGCGACCTCGCTCTTTAAGCCGATGGTGCCCTTCATCAAACCAGCCAGTTGCGAGCAAATACTCAGTCCAAGACCGGTGCCTCCGAACTTCTTGCTGAGACCCAAGTCACCTTGCACGAAAGGCTCAAATATCTTGGAGTGGATGTCCTCGGGAATACCCGGACCAGTATCCTCGACCTCGAATTCGAAGGCTAGCCATCGTCCAGGCGGAGGGGTCGCCGTGCGATCGTTCATCATGATGTGCGAGTAGGGGTTCGGCTTATCGAGGGGGTTGATGTGGTTTGCTGTGGCGAAGCCGTTGTGACCTGTGGTCGACACTGACCCTACTTCTGAACTTGTCGCCCTGAATCGGTTTTTTGAATTTCTTGCTGAACTTTGCCTAGAAGCCAACGAAGCTTTTCGACTGTCAGTCATGTAGGCTTCTCCCGTACAGCGGATAGTCAGAATAACGTTTCCGCCTCGTGGTGTGAACTTCAAACTGTTCGACACAAGGTTGATGACGACTTGCAGGATTCGGTGCTGATCTCCGTATAGAATCATATCCTTGAGCCTTCCCAAGCCGTAAGGCCCGAGGTCGCCAGCGTGGTTTGGGCGCCCGTCGTCATTGAGGTTGGCGTCGTAGGGTCCTTCAAATCGCACGCTCAGGTTGATATCACCATCTTTCGCCTGCTTTTCAAAGATTGCCAGCACCTGCGAGCTGATATCGCGTAGCCTGAACTCCTTCTCGTCTAGGCTTAGCTGCTGTCCGACCTGGTTCTTACTGAACGTCAAAAGATCTGTGAGAAGATTAAGAAGGAGATCACCGCTTTTGTAGATGATCCCTAAAGATCTTCTTAGCTTTACTGGATCGTCTTCAGACATGCAGACTGCGCACATGCCCAAGATGCCGTTGAGTGGTGTCTTGAGCTCGTGGGAGATGTTGGCGATGAACAAGGTCTTGCTCTCGTTCGCTGCTTCGGCCGCCTTTTTGCTCTCGTTCAACTCGGCCGTCCTCTGCTGTACCCTCTCTTCTAGCCTCTCATACTGCATCATGAGCTCGTCTGTCATCTCATTGAAGGTTTTGGTGAGATCAGTCAACTCATCATGAATGAAGTGCTTCCTATCCTTGACTTTACCGGGAATGCGAAACTGTCGTCTCCTCTCGGCCTCTCTCTTCTCGGCTTTGCTGGCTTTCTGGTTCCTTCTGTAGTGGATGACCTGACCGAAGAACCCTTCCTTGCGAGCGAGTGCTTCATCGTGGCCATCGTTTGCACCATCGTTGCCCGAGCTCAAGCTGAGGTCGTCCTCGAACAGGTGGGGCGCAACCGTCTTTTTTGTGGCGTCTCGCAGACGTCGAATTGGCCGGCTGGAATAGTGGGCGATAGGGAAACTGATAAGGATCATGGCGCCCATGGTGCCGAAAACGCAGGCGAGGATGACATTTCGCAAATGGTAAATTGGTCCCCATACTTCGCCGTGCGTCTGCTCAACGATAACAACCCAGTCGACCATGGGGCTATCCACGACACCGTACCCAACAGCAACATTATCCTTCTCCTCATTGTATGTAGAGACGATACTGCCGGCGTTGCTCGTCGCTCCCGTACTTTCGGTGTAGGCTTGCTTGATGGCAGGGAAGGCGGTCCAGTCGAACGCCGATGGGTTGATTGGTTCGGCGTATTTGCTGTGCCTCGACACGTCGTCTCTGACAGTTGGAGGGATCAGAAAGCGTACTTGAGCGTTCTCAGGTGGATCTGGATTTGGGTCCTTGTAGAGGTATCCAGTTGGGAAGTTGTTTGTGGCATTCTCAGGTCCAAAGAGCATTGTAAGACCACTATCGCCCAAGCCTTCTAGTTGGTTAATGATATTGGTCAAGAGTGAGGCGTCCAACACAGCCGTGAGCCAGCCCAGTGTTTCGATGTTGGAAGTATTGTTAATAATGGGCAACGTGATTGACACTAGGCTGAGGGTGTCATTGACCCTGTACGGTCCAGAGAACAAGTAGCTGGTATTGCTGACAGGTCGTCCCTCAAAGCTGCCGTTGTACTCGTTGAAGGTCGAGTTGTACGGTATCGCTGTGACGCTGACTTTGGGGTACAGCTCGGGAATGAAGCCATAGTCCTTGTCGCCGAATGTAGCTGGCTGTCCATTGGCGCTGTTGTAGGGTAATTGCACGTCGAGCATGGTATCGGCGGTACGGCTGAAGAGGACTTGGTCGGTGGTGTTTCTAGGGTATATACGAGCCTGCACGGCAATGCGGTTCCTCATGTCTCCAGTGAACAAAGCATCGTAGTCCTCGGTGGTGCGACTCCAGTTCTCCCTTGAGCTATTGCCCCAGTAGTATCGTTGTAGAGCGGACTGCGGGGCAAGGCGATTAGACGCTTGGACGACGACGATCTGCATGAGGTTGAGGTTCGAGGCAACTTGGGCGGCCTTGAGCGAGGCAGTCAGGTTGAGTCTCGTGGACCTATTTCCACGTTAGCCCACAGTCACACTGCCAATCGGTCTACCGACCTAATGTTGAGCACAAAGTTGTGGTTCGTGATCCAGGTCGCAATGGCAATCACGGCCAGGCCGACCATGCTGGCCAGCAAGACCAGACAGCCGAGCTGTTCGCGGATTGGGATCCGCATCTTCACCATCACGCTTCACACCAGCTGTCTGGAGCGAGTGGTTGTCCGTGGGCGGCGGCAGAGGGCAGGCAGCGGAGGCCCCGGGCGGCGCGGCTGTCAGTCAGCGCACGCTGCTCGCGAGCTGCAGCTGAACCACGCAGGAGTCGACGGGGTCGGGGAGTGAGTGGGCGGCTGCGTGCGTCCCATTCCTGGGCGTGGGTGGTGCGAACGGTGCGAGGACGGCGCTGGAAGATTCTCCCGGTGCGGAGAGGCAGGTAGTGGTGTGGTGAATGCACGCAGGCGCACGACAGCAACAGCTAGGCCCAAAAGGGGGAGACAGCCTCGGACAGCGGACTCAGGTCGCTCAATAATAGGCGGAGGCGCGAATAGAGTGCGCGTAAAAAGAGGGGACGAACGGGCGCTCTTGGGGCGGCGGTGGGTAGAGACTGGGGGGGGGCGCAGATTCCAAGCAGACGGGGCTCGCAGTGAATGGATGTGAATGGACGTGGATGGCAGCAGGCGAGCGACCAAGACACCACACATGCCACGACCCGCCAGGCGTTGAGCTTGCTTTGCTCGGACGGCCGCAAAGGACACACGCGCTGCGCGGCCCCCGTTGAAATTAGCAGCGCGCCATGACAGGCTAGCAGCGTCGCTTGCAGCGAAACACGGCTGGCCTGAACGACCTTGCAGGTCAACCCGGTCGCGCTCAGCTACCGCGGGCTTGCGGCCAAGCAGCTAAAGGGGATGGCCGCCGCGTGTTGGGGTGCATGCCATTCTGCAATTGCATGTCTCGCAGCAACCGCATTTCCTCGCTGCACCGCGCATCTCCCTTCTCCGCGTCTTTGCTGGGGACCCACTGGTCGTGTTAAGCTGGGCGGGCTGTGGTCCTGTTTGTTTCTTTGGCGTCGCCGCGTCCCCACCTTTGACGATCGGCAGATTCGCACACCTGCCGCTAGTTCCAGACCGCGAGAGACTTGACCAACGGCTTACATGGGCCCATGCCACGCTTGCCAATGCAACACCGCGGCCTCCCAAGACCAGCGAGACACAGGGCGCTGCTTCGAGATGACTGCTAGAGACAACAAAGAGTGTCCACATAGCGCTGCAAGCCACTGCTGTCTTCTGCCTAACAACGACCGTTAGTCTACCTGCTCGCCGAACTGTAGTTCGCCGGGCCGCGCCGTTGTCTGCGTGATGGCGATCTGCTACAGGACGCGCTATATATGATCATGTATTCGGCAGATTGATTGCTCATTCGGCCCTACGCGCTTACCACTGCATCTCGTCTGCACTGCACTGCCGGGGTGTTGTTCATTCATTATTGTGCCCGCTTGCAGCGCTCGTCTCAGCTACTCCGGCACAGAAAGAAAGCTGTTCGCAGAGGCATGTGGGCGTTCCACCTTTCCTGCCAACTGACCGAATCCGTCAGAAACACACTGGCATTGACAATGCTCGGCTCTTTGTATGTCCCAGCTCATCTGCAATGCTGTCAACATGCTACCTCAGTCAAACACCACGGGTACACCAAACGACTCGCCACCGCAGTCTCAGACAACCGAGAAGCCGGCAGACGATCTCCGGTGCGCTGCCGGTTGCTCTCTCGCCGTCGAGTTTGTGCGCGATCTCGTTGCATCATCGTTGTGGTAGTGTCTCCCAAGCTTCTGCAGCTGCGTCAACGCTACCATCACACTGCAAACAACCTTGCCAACCCCGTCTCTCTGCAGTGTCAATCCGTCACGATAGACGGCAAGATCGCCGACTTCTCCTCCACGAACAGCCAGTGTTCCCCGGTCCGAGTACGTGAAACGCGCAATGACCAGGCTCGAGTGCTTTTGGCTCAGCTCCAGCGAGATGGGCCACATACTAAGCCTCCACTCATACACTGTGTCTCCCAATGTGACTGTCCAGTCTACAAAGTTGCGCGACTCCATGTTGTACCTCTCTGCGACGCCGTCTGCATCCGTGTGCTTGAAGTGCGCGCGCGGCCGCCATGGCAATGGCCCATCATCGTCGAACGATATGGCTGCCAACGTTCGCATACGTCCTTCGTCGGTGTAGAGTACCTCCATCTCTGGCCTCTTTGAGAAGAGCCGGAACGTATTCGTAGTGATTCGATAAGCCGTATTCGCGGATGACCCGTACGCTACCAGCATCTGTATCCTACGATCGTACCGTCTCAAGTGAAACGTCTGGTATGGTCCGTCGTGGTCGCCGTCATCGTAGGCAGGGGCTGCGGAGGAAGCATTGTAGTCAGGCAGCTCTTCATCGTGGTCATGATGCTCCTCGCGTAGGTCAAGTGCCTCGTCCAAGCCGAGGCGTACAAATTGCTGCTGCGCTTCCATGGCGGGCTTGCATGACGGCTGGACAGGCTAATCAAAGGTTGTGGCATATATGTAGAGATGGTGTGCATTTCGGTCGTGAGGGATGCGACCTCCATAGCGCGCGTGAGGAGTGAGGAGCTATGACGACGATGATTTGACGTTGCGGATGGTGCCGCCAATCGTTAGTCAGCCATTGATGCGTGAGAGTTTCCAAGTTCGGCAACGACCATATCTGTAGACGCATCAATCGCTATCACAACTAACCTTCACATCGCACATACACGCGTGTCTACCGTTTATCGCCCATTCTTGCGAGTATCTTAAGGATCGTAGTGGGATTCTCACGCGTGTGCTTGCTCCTGCTTGCACCTGCCTGCTAGCGTAACCCTGCCCGTTACTTCCCATCTCGACCGTGCAACCATGTTGGCATTCTCGAGTCCATCTCTTTGACCCCAATTGTCATTTCCACATGCAACGAGATGTCGAGCGGCTGCAATGCTTTCTGAACATGATCGCAATCTCCGTGGTCCAGATGGAGCTAGCTTCTCCGCGTTTAGGCCCGCGTTCTCGATCATCTCATTTCAACTCTCTTCAACAGCACGCCCACTGAAGGGGTCATGCATCGAGCAGAAAGCAAGGCCAAGAGCGGGCACAGTCTGCTAAATTATGTACCCGTTGCGCAAATTTTGCCCTTCCTGCTTGGCAACCAATGTCTACTATCAGAACGAGCTTGAACGGAACACACAAGCCCTGATGGCTGGCATCTTCCACCAAGCCAGTGGTGTGGTCGTATGGCTTGGTCAATGCGATACCTGCACTGCAGATGCTCTCGAGGCCATCGAGAAGTTTATTATAGAGTGATTGGTCCGCGTCCCATACACTTCGTTTTATGACTCGGTAGATGTCGAGCACAGCTCAAACCTAGACCTGACCTACTTCGATTGACTGGGATTCACTGCACTGATCAATAGCCTAAGCTTCAGGTGTGCATAGGTAAGTGGAGCATCCGCACTCTCGCTGCCTATACTGATGTTTTCACAGGTGGTGCAGTATCACGCTCCGCAACTCTCCCATCAATGTTTGTGGAATCAAAGTCTTCCCACGGGAGAAGCTTTCCAGGACCCAGCGAAAATGGGAAGCGACCTTCACCTGTCGAGCTTTTGCGGCGGACTTTGACGACTGGCACTTTGCGCACGTCTTTCCGGCGCCATCTGAGGCGCACAGGATCGAAATCGCTTAAGACAGGCGATGAGATTTGAACCCTTCATTGAGGTGGGCTGCTATTGTTGCTTCGACCCCAGCAGAAGTCCGGTCACTATTGCCTGATCAGTGAGGCATTTGTATATGATATCACGCATGGAGGAGCATTGGACGTTGGCTTGCCTGTGCAGATCATTACCATGACATCCGGATCATGCCTGGCCTCCTCTCTTGCTAATAGCTCTATCATGAAGCGATGCCTGTCTATGTGAGCAACAAGTTCATGCTTACATCACGAACATGGTGGCTTGAGCCAAAACCATGCTGGCACATCATGATAAGGATCTTCTGCGAGATACTGGGCTCACGGGCGATGATCGTTCGGACGATTTTGATCGCATGCATGCACTACGTGTCTTCTACCGCTGCTCATGGAGACGGTCCACGTAATCAGGGCGCCTCAAACCGGAACAAAGGGGGCAGTTGCACGACGCTCCTTAAATCTCAGTGTTGACCGCAACTATGTTATCAAAGCGCTTAAGTCTTTTATTCTATCTCACGCGGATGGACATGTGGCGGAGATCTGGATCAGCGGCTTCGGCAAGATCAAAGAGACGAACGCCACGCCTTGCAGCGGCCGTGTCGGTGTTCGTGCCTTGTCTTTAGAATTGGCGCTAGGTTCAAACTCGCTGTATTGCGTACGCAGTATTCACCCGAGGAACTGCAAGTACAGCTATGGGCAAGAAAAGAGAATGGATCGCACCGGCTGCGTATTCGCCGACTGGCACCATCTTCTCCCGTTGCGGGTTAATTTGCTACAGCAGTACTGCAACCTTACTTGGACGGCGCAGCAGAGTCACAGTCTATGCCTCCGCCCTGATGGGAGCTGGTGAGTCGTCAGCTCATTTCGAGTCCTGCCGCACAACGGACATTATTTAGGCTTCAATCTACCATGCCCAGGATGTGTGCATGTTCACTTGGTACTTGTCGGTTCCGATACATAGTACGAGGCTAATGAAGATGCAGACCAACGCACCATAAAGATACAGCGAAGAGCCGCGACTATCAACTTCTCGCCTTTTTTTATTAAAATTCGTACACTATGAGCTCCATCACTTGCCCTTCTTGGGTTATCGACTCAGCTGTCTAGCTCCTGCCTGCCTACCTGGCCATCTCAGACCCATTTGATGACAACCCTCTTCTACTTTCCAACCTTGCCATCAACAACAACATGCTCTTCCTTGGGACAGCCTATAGCAAACAGAAGGGTGCTTCTGGCACTGGTACTATTGTTCAGACTGCTGTTCAGATGTACGCTCGAATAGGTCCATAGAACTCTGGCTGGGTCTAGACTGTCTCCACTAAGTCCAAGCATCTCTCCTAGGAGCTCCAAGCCATGCAGTTGGCCAGAGTCCAGCTCCCGTTCACTCCTGTTGAGCCTACCTCTAGATGATTGGGTCGTTTGCGGTGACATTAAGTGGATCACAAACGACGAAGCAAGTTCGACCCTAGATGAAGACAAGCACTACCATAGGTCGATTACAACCGCGAAAATTCTCTCTCCTCTTGAAGCTGCATTGGATGTTACTGATCGCCGACAGGAATCCGCCTGCGCTGTCCTTAAGTTGTGACTGCCTGACTGGGGAGTGTGCATTTAAGCAGCACCGTATAGGGCGGGGAGCCTTTCATTCTGGATAAGGTGCCACTTTAACATGTGTACCTACGGAGGAAATGCTTGCAAATGGTTTCATATTTGATGAACGTTTCGAAATGGTGACTGGTACGCTGTGGGACGTCTGCATGAAAATTACGCCCAAAGGGAAGCCGTTCTCTATGGTAGGAAATTTCTCTTGAATTAGTCATTGGGCTTAGGCTCTGATGGTAGAAGAGACCAATGAGAACACATGGAATGCATAATCTTCTCACACCCCGAGTTGCGATTGATCCTCTCATCTCCATGAAAACCCCAACAACCAGACATGGTATATCCATGATGTTGGTCGAATATCTGCATTGTGTCATTGACGGGACCCGACCATGGCGTGCATGCAGTGTTTTGAACATTTGCTTAAGAAGCCAGTTCTCAGGGCAGGATGTCTTGGCGATGAGATGGAATAGACAGCAAGAGCAGCAGCCCACGTGTTGTGAAGTCGGGTCAGTTGGGCACGTGATGGCGCGAAAAAGTAGACGCACCTTCCGACAACATACGAAACCCGTTGTCATGTACGTCTGCGCACTCATATCAGCAATGAGAGGCTGGTTTCGGTCGCGCGACTTTTTCGAAGTGTGTGCGTGCTCGCAGCGAGACGAAATACCAAAGTGATGTTGAGGATTTCAAAGTGAGGTGCTGGCTTGCGCCGGGGTCGGAGGCCCCCATGTACATAGAGCCGAAACTGATCACTGTTTAGTGACCGAGCTATGCATAACAACGTCCATATCCTGCTGTCGTTTATTGCCTTGCTGGAAGAGAAGAGCTTACATCCTTCCAAAACATCGGGAGTGCCATCACAGCACGCACGATACAAGAGCAGGTCAACACAATCTAGTTCATAACTCAGTGTTACTTAAAAGCATTGCAGGGGTATACATTCGTAACATTATTTCATGGACGCCCACATAGCGTAGCTTTGGCATTCGGATTGCAGGCCAGCATACGGGAACAGTCTCAGAGAGTATACCTGAAGCCCTTCTGGTCACCCTCCGTGTACTCGAGCTCGATCTCGCCGCGATCAGCCTTCTTGTTCTGCGCAATGGAGATCATGGTGACGATTCCAACAAGAATAACCGAGAAGCAGCTGGTTGCAATGCAGGCATAGATGCCGGGGCGGTAATGAGGCGCATCCTGAGCCCTGAACACCAGACCTCCGGCAATACCACCAACACCTCCCATACCAACAAGTGTAGCTGAGCAGAAAGCGCGCTTCCACTGTCCACGAATGTTGTTCGCCTGGTACGACATCGTTGCGGGAACGTTACTGTTGGCACCAGCGGTGGTCAGGAAGACTCCGAAGTATCTCACAGCCGGGGACTTAGCGAAGCCCATGATGGGCAGGCCAATCAGGCAGAGGATCATGTTGAAAACGATGAGTGGACCACGGATCTTTCTCTTGTCACCAATCCAACCGCACCCGTACATGATGATGGCGGCAAACGCGTACGGAGGTGCGACAAGGCACTGAGCAGCACCGACAGTGAAACCCATGTTGCGTTGCAGAATGATGGGAAGGAAGTAAGCCAGAGCGTACGAGACGGTTGTAGTGTTGAAAAAGATCTGGAAAATTGGTCAGAATAATTGATCCCCATCCATCCCGAGTGCTTTGACTTACCAAAGCATAGCACCAGACCTTGAAGTCCAGGCCACCCCGGAAAAACTTCCTAGTGTTCCATGGCTCGGGCTTTGCATCACCGCGATCCTTGTCGACACGGTCGATGATGAATTTGGCTTCGCGCTCGGTCAGGAACTTCCAGGACTTGTGCGCCTTGTCGGGGAAATCGACCAGCATCCAGTATGCGCCAATGCCAAGGAAGCAAGTGAGAGCACCTTCAATGATGAAGATCCAGCGCCATCCAGCCAATCCCTCGCGTCCTTGCAACTGCATCAGTCCGTAGGCCAGGATACCAGCACAAGCAGATGCCAAGCTTCCGAGAATGTAGAAGACACTGTATCGCTTTCCGATGTCGTAACGTGTGTACCAGCAAGACATAAGGTAAACTAAATTTGTAAGTTGTCTGTTTATCAGCGGTTACTACTTGTACTGACCACAAGAGGGAAAGAATCCTGCCTCCAAGATGCCAAGTACGACTCGCAGAGCAGCCAGAGACTGCCAATCTTCGGCAAAGCCCATTCCAATCATCACTGCTCCCCAAAGAGTGACAATGACGGACAAGTGCACGCGAGGACCAAGGTAACGGATGATGACTGTCGAAGGTGGCTGGAAGACGATGTATGTGGTGAAAAAGACGAGGGTCACGACTGAGTAACGTGACACCGTACCCATAAGGACGTTCAGATTCAGCTCGACATTCATACTTTTGATTCGTCAGCATGGCTCATGATCTCAAGCGAGGGATGTGCTAACGTACCCAGCAATGGCGGCGGCGGACAAATTTGTACGATCCATCAGCGAGATGCAGTAAAGCGCTCCCACCGTAAGAACGAGACGACGATCAATGCGGTGGATGATCTTTCTCTGCTCCGTCTCGGTGAATTCGCACTCGTAGCTATCATGCGTCGAGCTATTGACATCTTCTTTGTGAGTCACATAGTCCTTCTCGTTGTCGACGTTATAGTCGTTGTGAGCAACAGTGTTGTTCGCCATTTTGGCGGTGTCAGCAAATATGCTGGAAGGGATAGACAAAGAGCTTGGGCAGAGCAGTGGATGCGTGATCGCACGATACCGTTATATGTATGTTCAACTGGCCCCTGTACGGCCTGTCGTTACACACTGCCAAGCAACCTACAGGCCATTTCACGACATCAAAAATCTGGAAAGATACCGAGGCCTCGGCGATCCTACCCATTGGAGAGATGGGATCTCAATCATCCCAGCAACAGCTCCAAGATTGTGGAGGATCCCAGAATGAGAGGGAGACGCTCTGGGCGCTCAGCGGCGGACGATTCTGGGGGTTTGTCTTGGCACATGGGGACCCCGCAGGTGAGAGGACGCCTCTCGCCTAGGGGACCCACCCGTGGCCCGTGTGCCAATCGAGGCGGGGCGTCAAATGTGCAAGACTGTCCGTTCGCGGCTTTATGGCTCTTATCTTGTGTCAAGGCGACTGCGCGCGTGGGAGGCGTGCAACTAAGAGCAAGTCAAGCCAGCGCGCGTTTGCTTGTCAACGTCGACCAACATCAACGGTCAAACGTCGTGCCCTTTCTCAAATGCTGGTGATCTGCATGCCACCACGTTTCAGCCGCTCTCACGCGGGGTAAATCCACAGGCGTTGTAACACTCCACAATTTCCGTCAGATTGACCCAACTTGGTAATACCTCCGGCGGTGGGTATAGGGGGTGATGCTTCGATAATTGTTGCATCAACACCAAGCCGCACCACGCCGGAAGACGCACTTAGCATCTGTGGTGGCTTGTCATTTGGCTTGGCATCTTTTGGTCGCCCTCGGAGTGCTGTACCTAGTGCTTGTCGATGAAGAAGCATCTGTGATGTAAGACACGCTGTCATGACCTAGGACATTGGTCATTGTGCCGCCAAACAGCGCATTCACAAGATATTCCTTTCTTTACTCCCACAAGAACGAAGGATGAGATTTAGAAGCTGCACAGAGGGCTGTACTCCATAGGGCAAAGAGTCATCCGACTTCGCGCACTAGCGGCTCGTTTTTGACTCGTCATGGGCACTCCAGTGTGCGCTTTTGGGAGACGACTTCCGCGCTTGCAGGCGTCTGTGGCCTTTCACCGATCTTCCAAGACTTTGGGCTGATGCAGCGGTCTCATTGCGGACGACCAGCAGGCCCCACGAGCCGGAAAACTGCTTGATGTTCTCCTTTGACAGAAAACACAGCGCCGTTTGCATCCGCGCTACCTTGGCGAATGCCACTCATGGGCTCACGCGTGGAATACGCTTTGTTACCAATGTCTGGTGCACTCAAGACGTTCCGTGAATTCTCGAAGTCAGTTGTCAAGCAGACTATGCACATTGAGAAACTCAGTGTAGCGCACTTACATGATGGACATGTCACATTATCAGAATCTCTGGAACGGGCGCTTTAGCAGACGAAGCTGCGCACAGCTTATCCTCTGCTGTCCCTTCGACTGTGCACTCAGAGACACCCGGCATGGGTTTGACCAAAGCATAGATCTGGTAGGCACAACTGTCCAGATCCTTGCCCGTCAAGCGATATGCCACATGGTCATCCTACGTTGATGGCCTAACAGTGGCCTGCTTGTCTATTGTTGAACCCAACTGCCTGGTCCTGCTGGGGCTCTTCCCCGGATCAGCGAGTCCCCAGATCTGACATAACCGCCCAGTCATAAGGCAGGCACGATCTCAGGGACCGAGGCTTCGAGGTCAGGCCTTATGCATCGCAACGCCACACGCTGCGCCCCTTCTCTGTTTTCCACTTCACTGCAACCGCAGCGTGGGCAACTACCAATTAGACTGACGCCTTAGACCGAGGCTTCTTTCACGCCGTCCAAGAGCCACCCGATGGCTTCCATAGCCCGAAGGCAAATCAGACGAACAACCACGACACCATCCGCACTGTACAGTTTTAACAATACATTGTCGAACGATAGCACCAATGAGGTACTCAACACTCGAAGAGTGACCGAGGCACTCTCGTGTCGCCAAGTGGAGTTAAGCGATGCACAACAAGGGCCTGCCTGCATCATGCACTCCAGCCACGCACCCGCCTGAACCATCTTCGGATAGAATGTGCGACGACCTAAGAAAAGTATCGTCAAGTTCCTGAGACAATTTGGCAAATTTGAGAAGGTTGCGTACCCAGCATCTCGCAGCGTTCATCCTGGGCCTTGAACTCGTCTTGCTTGCCACTTCTTTCAAAGTGTGAAGCAGAGACATGTTTTCATACTTGCTGACACCAATTTGCTCGTTTTTTCAGCGCCCATTTGCAAGCGTTTCACTGTGGTTTCCTCGCGATTGATGGGACAGACACGGCAAGTGCGGGGCGTCGGCTCGGGTCCGGATTATGTCGAACACGCTCAGTGATGAACTCATGCATCATCTCTCAGCGTAAAGATACTCCATCGAGTATCCCCGGATGCTGAGCGAGGTATTCGTGGTACTAGCTTTTATTCCCAAGTCGAGAGCAGAATATGGACGACTACTCTACGCAAACTGTACAAACACGAAGAGAACGCACAGAATGCCACCGACCAGCTGGTCATACTGGTCGAAGCTGAAGCACATTACATGATGGTGCGACAGCCTACGTGGACTGCTTCAAAGATATGGATTGCTGCAGGCCCGGCATCGTCATCTTCGCAGTTTGATACCAATTGTCTTGGTCGACCTCAACTAGCTCATGCTAGCTACTCCATCCAGATCGTCGGCATAGAAGCCAACCTCAGTCTATTCATTCTCATTCTGGGTATCGCCTTGGGCTTCATCGGTAATGGTATTGGCTCATAGGTTATGCCAGAAACCGGGTTTCCACCGTTGCAACCCACCTCGCTTGGCATTTCGACGATGCCGTGACTGGGCATGGAAGCAATAGAATCCTGTACTGGCACCGTCACAATCTGGTAGGCCGCTTCTCTGATCCATTCAACCCTTATATTACAGAATAGGTCCTCCGCCGCAACGATGATTCTCGTCGCAATTGTCAACGGCATCGGTTTATGGCCAATATCCTACGCAGTCGGTGGCGAAGCATTATTGCTAGGTCTGCATGTCAGGATTCAGGCCCCACCTGGTTCACCGACAGTCTGGGTAACGGCGCGCTGATATTTGCACTGCCGTACATCTTCAAATCTGACACTAGTCACTTGAGAGCAGGACCCAGATGCGTCTTATCGGTTTTATGCCTAATTGGCCTAGCTGTCAGCTGGCTGATGGCGCCTGGGATGCGCCATCGCTTTACTGCGGCGAGTAATAGGATATTCGACTAACGACTGCCCACGCAAGGTCTCAGGGTCTGGGCGCCGAACGATGTTATGGGAGGGCATTGACAGTCTCCGCGGGAGGCAGTTAGATCGTCAAAAGATCGATGGCGCTCGATATTGAATGAGATGCATAGTCTATTGGCCTTTGAGACTATGTTCCATGAGCGAACAGCCTGAGAGTAATCACGTACTTATCCGTCCTTCTTGAGCGGCTCAGGCACACACGGTGCCTTGACCTTCAGATCCTCCTCCCCTTGCGTGAATGCCGCATAATTGAGACAATTACCCATCTCTTCCGGCAGCTTCCAGTTCTCACCATCCTGTATGATTGACCAGAAGAGGTAGAGCAAACCCATACGCACGCTGATCGTCTCTTTCTCTGCATCGAACGCATCGGTTATCTTCATGGGTTCCGAGTAGTGCAGTCTGGGTTGCCGGAACACAATCTTGTCTTTCTCCTTGATCTCTTCAACGTCCATTCGGAGGTACATGATTTCATCGCTGCTGACGAGAAAGGCGTAGCGATGATTGTTCATGAGCATCCACTGTACGAGGTCGCCTGGAAGCGGTCAGTACATCATCCCTGGCCTTCATGAGAGCGGCTCTTACCAAGCACACAACGCAGACTACCATATTTGGCTGTCTTTCGCAGTTTGTATGCCTCAGTGAGGGCTCCGGATCTGCCAGCGAGAAACTCCACGTGGCCAATGAGGCGCGCTTCGGGAACTCCACCGAAGTCTCTGAACCTGACCACGTAACATGGTTGCCATATGCAGTCATCTGTGGCAATGCCCTCGTCTTCGGCGGTGCCTAGTTCGCACTCCACTGTACTTGTCTGCACCCTCACCGCGTGAGTTTCAAGTACTGTAGTCGCCAACCACACGGCTGCGCGCACTGCATGGAATTCGAAATCAATTTCGAAGAGTTCTGATTTGTCGGCCGAAAGACGAATCTTCGGGGCAAAACAGTCTCTAGGCACATGTTCCCAACGCAGCTCTAAAAATGTGTGGGCTAACCACCCGTCCATCCAGTCCTTTACTCCCTGTCTGAAGTCTTCCTAAGGTCTCATGAAGCCTGTGTACCACATTTTGTCCTCATAAGGTGAGAGGAACATGGGAATGGTCTGCATGCTGGGGCTCGAGGGCGAATACTGCAGTATGATCGCTTCGTACGCGGCGTTTCGCGGATTTTGCGGCCAGTCTTGACCGTTTTGGAAAGCAAGCTTATGCAACAAGTCCCGCCGCAAAGGAACAGGAGACCTGCTCTTTCGTTTGTCTTTCTTAGGCTGGCGTGGAGGTGTTTGCACATTACGTGAGCTGTGTTCGGATCCTGAGAAACGAGTCGGAGGAGTAACGATTTCCTTTTCAAAGTCTTCTTGTGCGTCATCATAGTCATCGCCAAATCGTGAGACAGCTTCAATGAGGTCCCATTCACACTCTATGAGCGTTTGAATTGCCACACTGGTAGGCTCCTTGGTCGCTTGAATGAATTGGA
Source organism: Didymella exigua CBS 183.55 (assembly GCF_010094145.1). Classification (NCBI taxonomy): domain Eukaryota; kingdom Fungi; phylum Ascomycota; class Dothideomycetes; order Pleosporales; family Didymellaceae; genus Didymella; species Didymella exigua. The sequence goes on from NW_022984809.1 coordinate 89,176, forward strand.
TTATCGAGTTGCGCTGTTCCGTATTGAGACTGGCTATGTATGTTCCGATCTTCGCGCTGCCACCTGGGGGTGGGCTCGGGAGGTAGGTTTTGACCTCGGAGTTATCATTTGTGAGGAGGTCCGGTACGAAAGTGCCCGCTTCCGTGGTCCCGTCTGGAGGACTGTGACTGGTAGACGTTACATGCACCAGCAGTTCTTTCGAGGGTGGGCTTCCTGCACCCTTCTGATCATTTCCACGGTTCGCCATAATGAAAGAATGGTAACGAATGATGCGAATCGATAGCGATGACGTATATGCCGGACGATGAGTAGTGAGTAGTGAGTAGTGGTGTTGAGAGGAGGAGATCGGCCTCAAGGAAGAAACTGCCGGGTATTAATCGTGTTGCGTGGCACACTCATCTTTCTAGGAAAGAGGCATCAGTGGATGTCAATCGCACACCTGCTGGAGGAAAGGACGGCACAATCAGACATCTTGGCAACTGGCAGCGCGTTCGCGACTGGTTCGCTTAGTGACAATTTAAAATCATGTGAAGTCGATAGAAAGTCATTGCTTGGATCAAATGAGCCATGTGGGAGGTGAGGTGGAAAAGGAGAATTGCGCAGGTGAAAGATATCTGACTAAGCACACCCACATATTGTGATTGGCCTGAGCGCGCACCCTCGCAGGCGCACAGCATCTCAAGACTTGCCACTACGAAGTAGACCACCCCAACCAACAATGTTATCATCACGAGTAGGGAATACTGCGAGACTGCGCTGTTTGTCATCGACTCAGCTCGTGGCGCCGGCTAGGTGCATGTCAGCGGCAGGAAGCCGTCGCGCATGTTTTCGGCCCCAGACAAGGCGCGTCGCGAGCCTACAGTCACGTGCCCTCCATCACTTTCGACCTTTAACCTCACAACAAACATTCTCGAAGACGGCAGAAGAGCAAGCAGAATATCAGAATGGATTAGCACCAACAATACTGCAATCTGCCTTTCCCAAGAAGACATTCGCCATCCTCGTCACCATTAGCGCCCTGGCATACTACTTTGTCGACGTCCGAGATCTGGATTGGACTGACGATGTAGTAAACAGCTTCGGTTACGACAATGTCGGCGTCACACCTCTTCAGTTCTTCGCCAGCAAGGATGAACTGGATCACTTCCTGCAGCACCACACCGGGGACCCCAGTCACCTAATGAAGGACCCGCAAGTCGCTCAGTTCATGAGCGAGCACTTCGACAAGCTAGCTGGTGGGTGGAGAATGACCGAGAAAGACGCAGCTGAGGAGAGTATCTCTGTGACACACGGCTGCCGCTTTAAGAGCAACGAGCCCTGCGAAGACTACTTCGCCTTCGGCACCTCCCCTGGCCCAGGCCAGCAACCATGGAATTACTGGAGTATTATGGACGGGCATGCCGGTCGTCACACTTCCTTTATGCTTCAACGGATACTCATTCCCTCGCTTTCTAGCGCGCTCCTCACACTTCCTGCGCACACGTCCCCCTTCGAGATCGAATCTACCATTAAAAACACCTTCCTGCGCATCGACAAGCAGATTATGGACTCCGCCCGCACAGCAGCCAACTGGTTTCCTGCAGCCAATGCCGCCGCCATAGGCGCGCTCGCACCCGCGTTCTCGGGCTCCTGCGCGCTGCTGGCTGCGTTTGACCCGGCATCCTCTGTGCTCCGCGTAGCATGCATAGGAGACTCGCGCGCAGTGCTTGGACGCTGGGACCCCTCGACTCGCTCCTACACCTGCATTCCGCTGTCAGAAGACCAGACAGGTTTCAATGAGAAGGAAGTTAAGAGAATCACCGAAGCACACCCAGACGAACCGGACATCCTGGACCCAAAAACCGGACGCCTGATGGGGCTGGCAGTGACCCGAGCCTTTGGCGACCATCGCTGGAAATGGGACAACGAGTTCGTCAAAATGGTGCAAGCCAAGTTCTGGGGCTCGTCGCCCCGCCCGCAGTCCAAAACAGCGCCATACATGACCGCGGAGCCCGAAGTCACAGAGACAGACATCGTGCGCCATTCGTCCGGGAAGGGGAAAAGTGATTTCATGATTATGGCTAGCGACGGGCTCTGGGACAGAATCAGTTCCGAGCACGCAGTCGAGTGTGTGGAGCGCTGGCTCGAGGCACGTGATCGCGGGCACGGCGAGGTGAAGAACGATCCTCGCCTCCAGCTTACTGCGCAGCAATTCGAGAACCCGATGGTTGAGGATTCGGGCTTTACTTACAACGCTGAGACAGGCGAACAGGTTGAGTGGAAAGCGACGCCCGAGTACTTTGCCATCGAAGACGAGAATGCAGCTGTCTGCCTTGCTAGAAATGCAATGGGTGGAACGAGGAGGGCTCTGTTCATGGGCGTACTCAACGCGCCGCCGCCGATGGGACGGTATGCTGTCGATGATACAACAATTATGGTGGTCTTCTTTGACAAGTTGGATGAGCAGACGGCGGGGAAGCAAGCCGCGTCCAAGGCCGGGATGGGCGAGAAAAAGAGTTGGTGGAAGCCATGGTGATTTGCCACAGAATCCGAATGTTGGCATAGGCTGGCAGGCAGCATACCAACTGGTAGTCACGATTGGTAGATAGCAAGGGACACTTATTTACGCAACATGCAGTTAACATCGAGCACTGCGATCGATCTAAGTGTGCTCTTCCCGTGCAAGAAATGACAAGAGACTGAAGTTGTAGGATCTCCATGTCCCGCTGGCAACTTTGTTTGCTCGATGCTGAACTTGCAGCAGAAAAGTGTAGGGATACTCTCTAGTCAGGCTGTTTTGACTGGCTACAAAGCGCTGAATATGAGCTCGCAACAGATTCGCGTGCAAGCGCCAGATGCTGTCCATGGATTCCACATGATGTCGTGAGCAGAGAGCGCTGTACTCGGTGTGCCAGCTGGCGGCTCATGCGAGTCGAGGTGACCTTCAGTTCGTAATAAGACGTACTGCGCTTTCTTTCTCACGTTCAAAAGTGCTTGCGTCTGTACCGACTGGCTCGTCCGAGAGCACCCGCCTTGCCTCCCTTAATATCAATGGGTCAAGTCAAATACACAGGGATACGGGTGAGCAAGGCGCTTTTGGAGAGCGCCGCGTGCTCGAGCGACAACCAAAGGCGAACGCGTCGGCGCACATGTTCAAGGAGGACCGGTTCGTGGAGAGAGCGGCGTGCGTCGTCATGTTGTGGAGGGCGAAGATTGGAGAGGAGGATGTTGAAGCATATTTCAATGACTCGGTCAAAAAGGGAGAGTGGCAGTTCAGAGTGGTGGCGGAGAAGATGGGGAAGCTGGAGAAGAGGCTGAAGAGGTGTGTCCTGGCCTGCGAGTTTCAAACAACGTCAACGGCTCCCTTTCAAATCTCCAGCCCGCTTAGGGTGCTTGTAACGATTTCGTGGAGCAAGATAGCGGTGACAATGTCTGAGTGTGCCTGCAGGCGTGATGGTTGTGCAACGGGGGCTTGCCGCCACATTGGGCCTGTTGATTGCTGGTGCGGCATCTCTGAGTTTTCACGAGCGACACGGTTGCGGTGGCAGGGAAGTCGTGTGTGGAGATGACGCGGCGGTCAGATTGGTTCGCTGGTGAAGCCAACAACACAAATCCAAATCACCGACTCCCGAGGTTCGGAACGGTTGCGGCCAAGAGGCAGGGCTTGGTGTGTGGAAAAGGATCCAGCTTTTCAAGTCACGGAGCCAGTTATGGAGCCACTAATCGCAGGCTCGTCATCCATGGCGAGAGGCGTGGAGAGGGGCAGGAACGGCCGAGCTCGATGGGCGTGAGTTGACCATCAACGGCCTCCGGCATGACAAGATCATCGGCTGCAGCGATGTTTTGGGTGGCAGGCAGCAGCAATGCGACGGGCGATGAGGACATAATGTGCAGCTGCAGGAAACACGTAGGCTAGGGAGCGTGCATGGAGAGTGCAGCGTGCGTTGTTTCGTGTTCGTCCAAAATTGACGTTCATCATCCGCCGCTTCCAAACTCTAGCTGAAAAGAGGGCGATAAAAGGATGGCCGTGGAATGCAGGAAACGCAAGCGATGACACGGACCCCTTTATCAGCAGAACGCCAACAGCACCGCAGGCACACACGGCCACGAGATGCAACGCAGAAAGATGCAAATAATTGAAGATGTTGCCCGCCATGATGAGATGCTGCGAGAAGGCGAGGCGTGACTACCCCATGCGGCCTAGCGTGCGTGATGTACTGTTCCCCAGGGCTCACAGATCTGTGACCTCCCTCTACGCGTGCCGCCGGGTGTCTTCCCAAACGATGCCGCGCCATATGGACACCAGCTTTTCAAGGGGCGCCACGGCCGCGCTGCTCCGGCCAGCACCAGCCAGCACCACCGCCCATCTCCCCTCTGCGCCCCCATCCCCATCGCCTGCATCCTCATCGCCGCCGATTTGCATCACTGCCACCACATAGGCAAAGGCCCTGCAAGCACTCGGCCACACACCGCCGCACTGCACGCGTACCAGCCCACCCCAGAGCCCGCTGACTGCAATATTGCCCGCGCCCGCAAAACTGCGCTTGCCACCAGTCCTTCTGTCCTCATCACCGCCGTCTGCACCATCGCCAACGCCATCGCGGCACCACGTCGCCGGCCCCAGCCTGCCAGCGAAAATGTCTCCCAAGCCGGCAAAGAGCCTGACTGCCGTCCTGAAGCTTTCGCCCAAGATGCTGGCGCAGTTTCCCCACGAGGCGCCCGCTCAGCCGTCGCCGGCCTCGAAGCCAGCATCGACGCCCGAAGCCTCGCCTGCGCCCATGGTGGCCGACTCCACTGCCGACTCTAATGCCGCCGACACGCCTGTTGCCATGAACGGACCAAGCACGCCGTCATCACTCGCACCGCCCGCGCCTGGCAGCAAGCGCAAGGTCCCCGCACCGAAGGCTGGCACGAAGCGCGGCGCTGCTGCCATCGACGGCGCCAGCACATCAAGGGCGCGTGGCAAGCCTGGACCCAAGAAGCGCAAGCTGTATGTCGCACCTTTGATCCGCACGTCAAGATTCAGCATGCTAACGCTCAACAGCGGTGATGAGATCAACGACCCCAACATCAAGACACCCTTTGCCGGTCCCAACCCTCTCCAGAAACTTGGCCCCAAGGCCAACCAGGGTGCCATCAACGCCGGCCTGCGCGCCCTCGACCGCACGGGCAAGTTCAAGTGCCGCAAGTGGGAGAAGAAGGGCTTCAAGCTTCGCAGTTTCACCGGCGTCGTTTGGAATGTGCCGTCCTGGAAGGCCCCCAACCGCAGCTCCGCCTTCTCAGAAGATGTCAAGAGCGACACGACCGGCTCCAGCGACACCAAAGTCAAAGACGAAAGCAGTGCTCTCAGCGAGAAGAGCGGACTCGACGGCGACGCCTCCACACCCCTGGCGCCGCTCATGGAGGGCCTCAACAGCTCGCCAGCCCCTGTGCCTGCTGCATAGTACCTAGCTCTCGACCGTTTCTATCCTCATGGTCATTCTTTTTTGCATATGTTTTAGCATGTCTGGCGTTCAAAGAGCGCATTGTGGGTATACCAAAAGGGAGTCTCGATCAACGGCGTTTGGATATGGCACAGGGAGACTGTCTTGCACATGCGGCGCGTGACGTGCTTGACTACAGGTCTGGCGTGCCAAGGATATACCACGCATTTATCGTGCGTCCGCTGGGAAGGGCTATGATTTGTATAGTAATACCACATATCACGATCAAACGCATCATTGCCAAAGTACCATTTGTCCCCTGACCACATTGCCGTGACTTGTGATGCATGGGGGGTGCGCTATCGATCCCCCGCGGTAGAGCTATCACCTTGCCGAGAGTACCCCCAACCCTCACTCCGCGCCAGCACCTTGGACGACCAGCTCTCAGGCCCACGTTTCTGCTTGTTTCGGTCCGTAGTATGTATGCGTTTGCGATCGCACATTGCCGGTGATTCGGCCGTTTCTGCGTCTGGCCTACTCCACGGCGTGCCATACGCCGCACCTCGCCCACGACACCACTCTCCACACTCCCCCACATCTTGTGTTTGCACGCGCAACACCGCCCGTTCGCCCTCCTGAGGGCTCCGTCGATCGCGCTTTCATCCAAACGAAGCTCGTGCCGCAAAGTATTTGGTCGCAACGGCTACTGCGCCTGCTCTTCAACACGGCACAACCGTTGCCTATCGTCTACGGGCTCTGGCGGCGCCACAACGACGCAATGCGGAGAAGTAGCTACGCAGCAGCTCTAGCTGGCAACACAGGTATTAGCCCTGCAAACGCCGCGCCTACCCGCTCCGGAGCTTTCTCGCATCTCGTCAACAGCTCGACACCTCACACGATAAGCCAGCACCGCCAGTCGCGCTCCATCGACGCCGACGGTCACCCCAACAGCATGTCGACTAGTTGGGGGAGAGGTGGTGCACTTCCGTCGTATTCGAGCCAGACCGGCCACTGGCAAGGATTGGGAGGGGGAGCCCAGGACGTCCCGCCGTTCTTTGTACCATCGTACCTGCGCGGTTCGAAGCACGCTGAGAAGCTGCAGGAGGCACACAAAGCGAAGTTGGCGGCGCAGCGCGAATTCAGGTCAACGCAGTCTTCGAACGCTGGCTCGTTATCGACAAGTTCGAGCAGCGTCAACCTTCACACTCACAAGCTGGCCGGCTCGCACCGGGGGCTGACACATGAGGTCATCGAACGAGCGCCTGTCTTTGTCGACGAGCCGGCCTCGCCCTGGCCGACCAAGTGGAACGAGAACGACAAGTTTGCGCAGCTCGATATTGAGCATGAAGGCAGGCAGGCCAAGTTCTCTGGGTCGCAGAAGACCCACGACGAGGCGGCGTCGGTGCGTGCAGACTGTCCTATGCCGCGGCAGTGTGGCATATACTACTATGAGGTGACCGTTGTATCCAAGGGAAAGGACGGGTATGTCCCTTGTGCAAGTCGAGGAACATGTTCACTAACAAGCACTCAGGCGTATGATTGGCGTCGGGTTCTCAGGACCCAAAGTTGCTCTGACTAGGATACCAGGGTGGGAGCCGGACTCCTTTGCATACCACGGCGATGATGGGCAGATCTTCAACAACACAACGTCAGGGAAGAACTATGGACCCAAGTTCGGCACGCTCGATGTGATCGGGTGTGGCATCAACTTCCGCACAAATACAGCGTTCTTCACTAAAAACGGCCACATGCTGGGTAGGGGCGCTCGTACCTTTGCTGGAGTACTCTACTGACCACCACAGGAACTGCTTTCCGAGACCTCAAGGCGAACATGCCGTACTATCCTACGATTGGTGTGAAGAAGTCTGGCGAGACATTACGTGCGAATTTCGGCCAGGAGCCCTTTGCGTTCGATATCGACAAGATGGTACAAGACGAGAAGGCCGCCATCCAGAAAGAAATCAACCTGACAAAGTTCGTGCCCAGCGCTGCGTCCGCTCCTGAGGAAACTCAGTTCATACACCGACTGATCAGTCAGTACTTGGCACATGATGGATACGTTGAGACTGCACAAGCATTTGCGGAAGAAATCGTTGATGGGGCACGCGCACTTGCCAACGATGATGATGCAACCATACCGTACCAAGAAGCCGTCGAGGATGTGGATGCACTGAATCGTCAAAGTACGATCCCCTCAGCCTTAATTTACCAATGCTGACCCTGCTAGAAATACGCGCAGCCATCCTCGAGGGCGACATCGACAAAGCGCTCAAGCACACCCAAGCATACTACCCCTCCGTCCTCCGCGATAACGAGAACATCTACTTCAAACTACGGTGCCGGAAGTTCATCGAGATGATCCGCGACTGCAACGAGCTCACCACACAATGCCAGTCCACACGCAAGTCCAAGCACCCTGCCTCGAATGCCAACAAGCGAAATTCGACCGCGACGGACGAGTACGATTTCCAGATGGAGCTTGACGAGCAGTTCGGGGTCAACGATCCCACGCCCAGCCTCGACTATCTCGATGATGACGATCTGGTGGACAAGCAGGCTACACTGCAGCAACTGACCGCCAGTACGATTGCATACGGCCAGGAGCTCGGCGCGGAATTCGCCAACGATCCGAGGAGAGAAGTCAAGCAAGCGCTCAGGGATACGTTCGCGCTGATTGCGTACGAGAATGCGAAGGAGAGCAGTCTCGCGCCGCTGCTGGAGGTCGACGGACGGACCCCGGTGGCTGAGGAGCTGAACAGCGCTATCCTAGGTATGTGTTGCGACACTGAACGTGACATCAGGAGTCCTACTAACACCCCGACAGTGAGTCTCGGCAAGTGCAGCTCGGCAGCCATGGAGCGGCTCGTGCAGCAGACGGAAGCGCTCGTGGGCGAGCTCGCCGAGGACGGCGGGCCCGGTGCATTCGTCAACGTCCGCAGGGACTTTCTGCAGTAGGGTGGAAGACGTCGGCGGGCAAGATGCGTCGCCTGGATGTGGAGGAAGAGGGGCGTTTGACGAGGATGGGCGGTGAGCAGTGCATTTGCATACGGGTTGGGCGTTCACGGGCGTCATGAGCTGTGTCGGGGTTCTGGGAGGTGTTTGGGTTGGAATCGTGCTGTATTGTAGATGGCTTGGAAGGCGCGGCGCCGCTATACTCAACTCCAGGTTATTGATATCGCGCGCTCGACACTGTCTGTGCATACGTGTCTATGTGAGGGCTGCTGCGCCATGCTTTTGCATTCATACATCTATATGCACCGTACATCTATGTGCACCGTACATTTATGTGCACCGTACATCTATGTGCACCGTACATTTATATGCACCGTACATCTATGTGCATCGTACATCTATGTGCATCGTACACCTATACGCATCGTACATGTGCATGCCCAACGCCCGCTATGCAAGACCGTAATCACAATGCAACCCTGCTCGTTCAAACGCAGGCTTACCCAGCCAAGCAGCGCACTCACTGCACCGAATCACGCTGCCCAAACGCCTCGCCCTGCAGCACCGCCTCGCCTGGCCCGGCGCCAACCTTGCCCTCGGCCATGTCCGCACCGCCCGCCCCGTCCCCGACACAAACCCACCCCCTTACTCTATCCTTGCGCGTGCTCAGAATCGCATCGTCGTTGGGAATAGCCTTGTCGAGCTCGACGCCCTCGAACTCCAGATCCGCAGCGGACGTGTTGCCAACCTCGACGCGCGCGTCGCGCAGCAGCTGCAGGATAGCGCGCGTGTTAAGCCGCAGAACGCGCTCTGGCTCGCGGGCGCCGAACACGCGGGCCGTGGCCCAGGGGAACAGGATGCCAAAGTCGGACTGCGAGAGGTGCGCGCTCGCGACGGGGTAGAAGACGTGCGGCCCCTGTGCCGACGGGGGTGCGTTGGGGGGACGCCCGAGAATGCGCTGCGTTTCGAGCTTGTTGCTGTGCCATTTGAAGAAACCTTCGGATAGGATGGCGAGCGTCTTCGTCCCGCCGGGCCCGCCGGACGTGTAGCACGGCATTGGCTTGGAGCGCAGCCAGGCGGTGGAGGGCGATTGGATGGGCAGCGTCCACAGGTCGAGGAGGATGGTGGGTGTGGCGGCTGTGATCTGGGCCTTGAGGGACGACGTGGGCCGCGGGCTGAAGAGCGGTTTGTAGCTCGCTGGCGCCGGGGGGGCGCCGGGGGGGCTGTGGAAGACGGATTTGACGAGCTGGACGGTTGTGGCGGCGCCGAACGAGTGGCCGGCGAAGCTGATGGAGCCCGGCTCGTGGACGGCGAGGAGGTGCGCAAACTGCGTCAGCGTGTCTTTGCCGCGACTGCTCCGTGCGTCGTCGGCGACGTTGCGCAGCCGTGTCCGCGTGTCCATCTTCAGCAGCGCGGCGTGGACCAGGCCCATCTCCCAGAGGCGGATGCGCAGCTGCTCGTCGCGCGCGGCGTACACGTCGGGCGAGGGCTTGTGGTCGATGCGCCGGTAGTGTACGCGCTGCGTCTTCTCTTTCGAGTCGGGCGTGTGGACAAAGTTTATGGGCGAGCTGCCGTCGCGGTGGTCCGGGGCGACGACGACGATGCCGTGGCTGGCGAGCGAGCCGCAGATGTGCGAGTATGCGTTTCGACTCCCGCCGAGGCCGTGCGAGAAGAGCATGACGGGCCAGCGCTTGGAGGCGGTGTTGGGCTCGAGGATGTCGGCGTTGGCGTGCACGGGGATCGAGGTGAACTGGAGAAACTGGGGAACCAGGCTGTCGTTGTTAGTGTGGGAGACGTGTGGTTCTCGCACGATGGGGAGCTCACGAGAAGACGCCGGCAAAGGCGCTGTTTGCGCCCAGGAACCGCGCGTAGGCTGCAATGTACTCGCGCTGCGGAGTCGGAATCCACCGCACCGCCTTCTGCTCGCTGTCCGGTCTGCACGGGTAGAAGACTCTGAACGCTACTGTGGCTAGGTCGGCAGGCGGCGCATCGTCGCTGGGGTTCTCCAGCTCGCTGGCTGGAATCTCCACGTCTATCGAGCCCACTTTGTGCGGTCCGGTGTAGGCGGGGAAGGCTGGAGTAGGGTTGATGTTCTTGAGCCACGTCATGTTCGCGCCCTTGAGCGGCAGAGAGGACGGTGCGGCAGACCGGAGCGATTGGAGGACTCGTGTGAGCGACAGTTTGTTGTGTGTGTAGTTGCGTCTTTGGGTGTGTAGTTGTGTATTTGGGTGTATAGTTGTGTATTTGGGTGTGTAGTTGCGTCTTTGGGTGTGTGGTTGCGTCTTTGGGTGTGTAGTTGCGTCTTTGGGTGTGTAGTTGCGTCTTTGGGTGTATAGTTGCGTCTTTGGGTGTGTGGTTGCGTCTTTGGGTGTGAAGTTGCGTCTTTGGGTGTGTGGTTGCGTCCTTGGGTGTAAAGTTGCGTCTTTGGGTGTATAGTTGCGTCTTTGGGTGTGTGGTTGCGTCTTTGGGTGTGTGGTTGCGTCTTTGGGTGTGTGGTTGCGTCCTTGGGTGGGTGGCTGCGTCCTTGGGTGTGTGGCTGCGTCCTTGGGTATATGATTCGAGGGCTTTGGGAGAGAATCGCTGAAAAGAAGACGACTGAACAAGTAGAGAAGCGGCCAAAATCGAAGAGAAAAGCGGCGAAAATCAAAGAGAGAAGACAAGAGGCGCATGCATCTAGAGTCTAGACAGAAGAAAATACACGTACGCCGCGGTGGCGTCAAATGGCCGAGGCATTCGCGGTTTCAACGGCGGCCGGGATGATCGAGGCCCGGTGGGTCTGGCGTGCATCATCTCTTCGATTCATTCATTACAGATTTTCTACGGTACCGTGTGCGAGTCGAGGCTGATTGAGCTGCCACGCTGTGTCGCGTGCTCAGGGACCCTGACAGCCGGATCATGGATCATGGATCATGGATCATGGATCATGGATGCCGGGGATGACGTATCGATAGCGCACGCTAGGCTCGGTCCGGCAGGCTGGCACGTGCATGGTGGAAGAATATACAGCAAAAGGTCACGCCCAACGCGCACGGTCGGCAGAGTACAAAGTATACAGGAGAACGTCACGCAGAACGCGCATGTCGGAGAATATACATTAGAAGAGACAAAACTCGCAGGGCTAGCAACAACCGCGTCCCCTTTTCGTGCCGCCGCTCAGCCTGAAGACGTCCTCCCACTCTGCGCGGGGCTTCTTCTTGCCGCCCCTCCACCGCACGGAGCCGCTGGGGTGTCCGCTCGTGATGCTGCTGGCGCCGTCGTCCCAGGCCAGGTCGCCGTACTGGATGCCGCTCTGGGGGTCGTCCGGGTCGATCTCGCCGAGCTCGATCTTGGCCAGGATGATGCGCGCCAGGCGGCCGAACAGCTCCTCGACGTTCTCGCCGCTCAGGGCCGAGACCTCGACGGCGACGGGGATGCCGTTCGCGCTGGCCCAGCGCGAGGCGGCTTCCTGCGAGACCTCTCTGCCCTCCGGGGCGAGGGTGTAGTGGTTGTTCAGATTGTAGTGCAGCGACGACTGGCTCGAGGGCGTGGGCGGCGACAGGCCGTAGTCGGAGCTCGGGGTGCTGGCGTAGCTGTAGCCGGCGGTCGGGGTGCTGGCATAGCTGTCGCCGGCGGTTGGGCTGTAGTGGCTGTTTGGGTCCACGACGTCGCTCTTGTTCCCCGCCAGGATGATGGTGATGTCGGGCCCCGCCAGCGCGCGGGCGTCGTTCAGGAACGTCTGCAGCTGCTCGAAGCTGCGCCAGCTGCTGACGTCGTACACCAGAATGGCGCCCGCCGCGCCGCGGTAGTAGGAGCGGCTGACGGAGCGGAAGCGCTCAGTGCCCGCCGTATCCCACAGCTGCAGCTTGACGCGCTTGCGCTTCGAGGGCGCCGACGACTTGCGGTCGGCAATATGCACCGTCTTGGAGGCGAACTCGACGCCGATCGTCTGCGACGAGAGCACGCGCCACTCGTCGCGCACGAAGCGGTGCAGGAGGCAGGACCTGCGTGGCTGTGAGCATGCCGCCCGGCGACCAAGGGCGGTTGGGATGCACCGACTTTCCGGCGCCGCTGGGCCCAAGCAGCACCGTCTTCGCGAGGTAGTCGTACATGCTGCCCAGCTCTTGCGTCGTCGTCTCGCCGCTGCGCGTCGACGCCATGGACGTCGCCCGCTTCCTGCCCATCCTGCCCGAGTGCTGTGACCCAAGTGCTGTGGCGTGCGGCCGCGTTATTGTCTACCTACTTTTGTGTTGTGCTGCTGCGCTTATCTGTGACGCCAGCGCACCGCCGCGATTGTTTGCTCTCGAGCAGCACCTGGCCAATCACACGCCCCCGCATTGCACTAGCGTCTGGCAACAGCGGCCTTGTCATCAACCACCATCCGGCATCCGCACCAGCACCGGCATCCGCGCCGGCATCCGCACCAGCACCGGCATCAAGCTCCTGCGACATGGCCCCAGAACAACCACCCAAGCCAAAAGAGCCCCTCCTAACGTCAAAATGGCTGCTGGACGCCGCCGCTAGGAAGCGCTCGGGCATGCCCTCGGCGCCGTCCAAAGCTCTGCTGAACTCCATCCAGCACGCACGTGACCACCCCCACGAAGTAGCACAGAGGCTGCGAGAAGATGCTCTCAGGTCTGGGAGGGATCCAAACGCACTGGCGAACTGGATGACCGAGGTGAGTAAGAGCAACGTACAGGCTCGACTGGCGCAGAGGCCCAAGCAAGCCCTGATGCCAGTCTCTCCAGATGAGCTGGGAAGCGCAACCGAGCGTGTAGAGACGCCTAGTCCTGCTCCTGTATCTCCATCAGCTACACCGAGCATCGAGCCTTCAATCCTCTCCTCGCTACGCGCAAAGGGTCAGATCAAGAAACCGACGCAGGCCAAAAAGCGAGACGGTAGGCGAAAGCCGGCCAAGACTGCAAGGTCAAGCAGTGCCAGCGGCACAGCATCGCCCATAGACATTGACAGCCCTCGGCCTGTGCCAGAGTCTTCGGCGTCGGGTGCTGTACGCGAGTCCCTGCATGCAGTTTCACGTACGCTCGCAATTCCTCTCCCAGCAACCACTCAACCAGGTGGCAACACTTACCAGTTTCCTCCTCGAACAAGCATGCCAACATGGTATCTGGCAGTGACCAAGCAAAGCCTAGACCTGCTCGAGCGGAGGCGGCCGCAGGAGCTTGCCGCTATCGACGCACTGAAAGCCTGCATCACGCGTTGCATACAAGAGAAGTCGAAAGCCAAGCTCGCCAAAGAGTACGACCATCTGCGCGACCACGTGCACAAGGCTGAGAGTAGTCTGAACATGGACAAGGTAAAGATAAAGAAGACACGCGTTTTGACCGAGGCAGGTTTACCCCGTATATTCGACGAGCATGCCAGCTTTCCCTGGGATCTCAAAGCGGATGCGTGGCATCTGTACGAAAAGTGGATGAATGAAGATTTCGACCGTGACATCCTCCGCGGCGTCGTGACCGTCAAGGGCAAAGGCCGCAACGGAGATCGACTCGACCATGCATACAGAGCGCAACACCCGAGGGGCCCAAAGCAGTTCGGCGATAACGGCGCTGTGCTCGGCCAGTGGTGGCCTTCGCAGCTATGCGCCGTGCGTGACGGCGTACACGGCGCAGCCCAAGGAGGCATATACGGTGACAAAGAGCAGGGCGCATACAGCATCATCCTCTCGAGCGGTGGATACCATGACAAAGACGATGGTGACACCATCGAGTACAGCGGTACTGAAGGCAGCAATTTCCAGATCAAGGCTGCGACTCAGTCGATGATCACCAGCGCAAAGCTCGGCAACCACATCCGTGTCCTGCGCTCGTCTCAGCTGCCCACGTCCAACAAATACCGCCCGCAAGTCGGCCTACGATACGATGGTCTTTACCAGATCAAGTCTTACAAAGAGATCAACCTCGAGAAGCAGGACCATCTCTTCCGTCTCGAGAGGATCCCTGGACAACAGCCCATCCGATCAGAGGGCCCTGCAAAGCGGCCCACATTGTTCGAAGTACAGGAGTATGACAGGTGCAAGGGAAGAATCTGATCGTGGAAAAGTGTCATGCGACCGAATGACGTGCAAAGGACCATGTGCTGAGGGCCTCCAGGTTAGGGTGCTACTCGGTCCTGTTCGGTGTCCGGAGTTTTGATTGTGATGGCGGTTTTGGATGAGGAAATGACGATACCCGTGGCGGCTTTGGCCTTCTCCCTGTTGCCAGCAGCGAGGAGGATGGTGTTGGAGGGGCGTTTGTAATACAGAATTCACGGGCCAGGCAAGGGCATCTCACGTCGACTCCTCTCGACAACGGTCCGTCACGACACAAATGAAATGAGTATCAGCTACTCGGTCCCTCAACAAATATATCACTGACTACTGCTAATGTTTCACGGCTTGACAGAGGATCACTGCAAGCCCTCGCAGGCCTGCCGGCGCAAGGGGCATGTCATCGGTAAGCAATGCCGAACTCTACTTCGACGACCAGCTGACCTCGCCTTGACACTCTAGACCCCTTTCAACACGTCGGATCACGCTTTCAAGACTCTCCATAACGATACTGCCCGGCCACCTCGTTATCTCCTGCCACGATAGCTCCCGACATGTGACGAGCGTGAATTTGGAACGTGGAATGCTCGGACGCTATTCTTCCATCTTGCACTCCGGAATGCAAACATCGCGTCAATTGTCGCACAATGTGCGAAACCCTCCCTGGAAACCCCCCAATGAGATTTCAGTGATCCTCGCGTCAGTCATGCAATTTTCACTTGCCGGTTTGAAGTGCACCTGCATGGACCGCCGAGGTCACACATTCCTCCCTTGCCCATCCATGTTCACGCGTTCGCCACTCCCTTACCTACACCACATATATACCACTCTCTGAACTCGGTAGTAGCTTCTTCATTGTCTTGAACTCTCACCACTTGTCACTCTTTACCACGCTTATCAGCGTCCGGAGCAATCATGTCTCCCACCAGCTCTCGAGCAGCCATTCGTTTTGTTGTTGCGCTTTTCCTCGCGCAGACCTTTGTCAACGCAGTCGCCGTCCCCCATCCTCACATCCACAAGGTCCTCGACCCTCGCCAAGTGGTTTCCCTCCCGTTTGTGGAGCGCCAGGAGCCAGCAGAGCCCGAGTCCAAGAATGTCTTCGATGCCATCGTCGAGACGCTGAAGGGCTACAACGGATGGCAGGTCTTCCAGGACTTCTTCAGGAAGCTCTTCAGCGGAGACCCGCCTCCTGCTGAGAACGACGATGACAGCGGCGAAGCACCATCCGTTTCTGTCTCCCTCGCCCCGGTCCCAGTGGCCTCCGAATCCCCCGTCGACGTGATCAGTGTCATTGCGAGCATCATCAGCGAAGTTGAGAGCGTCACCGAGCCCGTCGTGATTGTCCCTACCCCTACAGAGGCCGAGACCAGCACTACCGACGGAATAATGTCTATTCTGCCCATCTTCCCCATCACCACTGCCATTGATCTCTCCGGTGCCCTGGAGACCGTCGTCCCTACTGAGTTCCTCTCCGAGCTTCCTGAGCCGACTGAGGTCCCAGAAGTGACTGATCCGGTCGTCATCGTTGTCCCAGGTGCTAACTCGACTGACGTAGTCGTTGTTCTGCCCACTGACGTCGTCGCCCCTATCGGAACTGCTCCTCTCGTCACTGGCCCAGTTGTGGTTTTGCCCACTGCTACAGACGCCCCCTTCCCTATCGAGAACGGCACTCTTGTTGCTCCTATCCCCGGCACCGACGTCCCCGTTGTTATCGTCCTCCCGACTGGTGTCCTTCCTTCCGAGATCTCGGCTCCCGTCGAGGCTAACGTCTCTGCTTCTGCTGTCATCGACGCCACTGTCAGCCTGACCACCACCGTTGGCGTTACTATCACTGCTATTGCACCTATCGGTACTGGTGCCCTCCCTTCAGCTGGTACTGGTCTGCCCATTACAATTTCCGAGGTTGGAGCTCCCTTCGCCAACGCAACTGTCATCACCCCTACTCTTGTCCTTGTCACTGGAACCGGCGACGTCGTGGGTACGATTGCTCCTTCCGTCTCAATTGAGCCCATCGGCGCGCCTTTCGCCAACTCTTCTGATGCTGCCACCGCTGTCGCTTCTGTTGGCACCGCTCCCGTCGTTATAATCGGCACTGGCGCGATCAGCGGTACCGCAGTTGTCTCGATTGAGCCCGTTGAGACAATCATCCTGAGCACCGGGACCGGCATCGTTGGTACCGGCGAGTCCACCGCTGTTGCACCCATCGACACTGCTGTTCCCTTCCCCAACACTACAGCTATCGAGGTTGTCATCTCGCCTACTTTCGTTCTCCCTTCTGGAACTGCTCCCGTCGTAGGCACAATCAGCGCCGCACCAATCGTCAGCGATGCCTCTGATGCTCTCTACGCCAACACGACCACGACCACAGTCACCAACATCGTGACTCCCTCCGCCATCCTCGCCACTGGTATCGAGACCGCCGTCGCCCCCATCGGCACAGGTCTGCCCGGCACCATCGTCGTCGTCCCCGGCCCAGGAAGCACCGACGATGCATACTTCCCCAACATCACCATCACCATCAACGCAACGGCCGACGCCACGCTCTCCGTCGAGCTCCCCCTCGCCACCGCGCTGCCCGTCGAGACAACGCTCCCGCTCAACATCACGCTCGCGCCCATCGCGCCCGTTGAGACCGAGTTCCCCGCCTCGCCCATCGAGACCATGACAGCCGTCGGTCCTGTCATCGACGAGCCTATCCCTTCAGACGCGCCCGTCGTCGAGTTCCCGGGTGAGCTTACTCCCGTCCCCCTCCCCTCGCCCATTGCAGAGCCTGTCTTCAATGTGCCTGCCGTCCCCCTTCCCTCGCCCATCGATGTTACTTTCCCTGAGGGCTCTCCTGTCGCCCTCCCCTCGCCCATCGCAGAGCCTGTCTTCGATGTGCCTGCCGTCCCCCTTCCCTCGCCCATCGATGTCACTTTCCCTGAGAGTTCTCCTGTCGCCCTCCCGGCGCCCATCGGCGAGCCAGAATTTCCCGTCGACGTCACTCCCGTCCCCCTCCCCTCCCCTATCGACGTAACATTTCCCCCCGTCGAGCCCGTAGAGGAGCCGAGCACTACCTTGGTCGTCCCCGTTCCCGCTCTGACGCTCGACACCTCGCCCGTGGCTGAGGAGTCGGCGCCAGCTTCAGCAGACGCCACTCTCGCCCCTCTTATCCCTCTCATTCCCGTCCCCGCCCCCGAAGCATCGCCTATTGAAGCGTCCGCGTCCGTCGAGTCGTCCGCAGAAGCAACGGTCGCCCCCGTCATCCCCGTCGCAGCACCGGCCGAGGCATCCACGTCCGCCGAGAACTCTGCCGCAGCGTCTGCCGCAGCCGAAGTCACGGTTCTGCCTGTCGTCCCTGTTGCGCCGGTCGAAGCACCGTCCGTCACCGCACCTACGACGCTCGCGGTCGTGCCTGTCGCTTCGGTTGTGCCTGCTGCCCCGACGGTCGCCCCTGCTGCGCCTGTCGTCCCTACTACACCTGGCCGCCCGGAGACACCTGGCCGCCCGGCTGCACCTGGCCGCCCGGCTAGTGCACCTATTCGCCCGGCCGCACCTGGCCGCCCGGCTGCGCCTTTCATCCCCACCTTCCCTCTGCCCGTCGTGCAGCCTGCGGTCCAGCCGGCGATCCTGCCCGGTCGCTTTGCGGCCAGACCTCCTCAGTGAGACCGCTGAGCCCGTCTGACGCCTGCGCTCCTTTGAACCGTGTCTCCTTCTTTGCTCGGAGTTACCACGGGTGCGCGCATAATGTTTAGTCTTTTTCCGTCAGACTGAGAGAGAACATGGTCTATCCGCTACGCGATGCTGCGCGATGCTACGGGATACATAGCTAAGCTCGTTCGCACGCCTTCTTCAATCAAGTCATTACAGACAAAACGTTGTGTGCGCGCCTGTGGTGACCCAGCATGGACTTTGGCTCTTTTCTCCTCGCTGCGATCTTCTCTTGAGCCCTTCGTTTTCTCGACCACCATCGTTCTTCGATTTCTCACCCCCACGCTTCTCCTCAGTCCGCTGCATTTCCCACGCTCGCCACGCTCACATCACACCACCCACCTCTCACGCCAGAACCCCAAAGACTAACTTGCTCCAGGCCTCCTCGCCCTGCGCGGCATCTGCCGCGACCCCAGCGTCCGCCAAATCACCCTGCCCATCCTAAACCGCTTCTACGGCCCCAGCGCGTACCCCTCGCTGCTCGCATTCCCCGGCTGCCACGCCCCAAACAGCCGCCAAACGATCCAGGCCCCGGGGCTGCTGAACTGCACCGCACTGGGCGCAGAAGTGAAAGCGTGCCAAGCCAGTCGCCGCCGCGTGCTGCTCAGCGTCAAGGGCGACGGCCTGGGCGCCGTCGCGGGAAACCAGAACTTCGGCGACCCGAGCGCCGATGCTGCGCCCTGGGGTGGGTATTTCGCCAACGGCAGCGCGCCTGCGGCGGGTGTGTTCTTTCCGAATCTGTTCGATACGCGACACGTGCCCAGCGCGTTTGCGCTCACGCTCTTCAGCTTGTTTGGCGAGGGCCGCACCGAGCGCGCCGACCTCAGGCCCCTGGGTCCCGACACGCCATCTGAAGACGGGATCACATGGGTTACCAAGCCGCTGGGCGAGGAGGTTGTTGTCGACGGGTTTGATGTGCAGGTCCCGCGGGAGTGGCAGGGGACGTATCAGGAGGGCCAGTTTAACGACCTTGTTACCAGGCTGGGGGAACTTAATGATGAGGCGTGGGTGCAGAGTGGGGCCAAGAGGGGTGGGCCAGGTGATCTGGGCGTTGCTGGCAAGAGTGTTGTGTTTCAGGGATGGAATCGCAAGAGGAGTGTGCAGAGGGTGGTGATGGTGGGTGGATTTGAGGTTCTTGTTGAGTAAGGGGGAAGAAGGAGATGTCCCTGTGTCGGGTTGTGAGAGGATACGCCGAACGAAGAAAGAGAGGAGAGATAATGTGTGAGGGGGGATGAGGTTGTTGGGTTCGGACGACCATACTTGACGACTGTGGATGGACAGAACTTAGCTTTGAACGATAGCAATGTACTCGGTGTTGTCGGAGCTTCGCTGTACGCGCAACTTATTTCTTGATCACTTGCACTCAGCTGAAGCTTTCGTAGCCAGCTGAGTCGAAGCATTCTCCTGCAGAGGCTTCGCGACCTCAAGAGCTCCGCCAACATGTCGAAGGCGAGCATCAGAGCCTGGAGGTCTACAGGACAGTGATCGCTTCTGTGACCTGGCCGTGAAGTCAATAGTCTGATGAGGGAAGTGGGGATTATTTCCACGCTTGTGTCGATGGCGTGGCCTGCAAAGTCATTTGGATCCGCTGGATATCTCCAGGAACCCGTTACCGACTTCAAGGAAAGAGTTGTGATGGAATCCGCGGCCATCGGTTGCATTCTCGGAGCAACGCTCGCACTCGGCTCTTTGCCGGGGAGACGGTGTTGCGGCCTACCTGCCATGCGCCGCTCACCGATAATATTCTGTGGACAGGTCCAGTGCTCTGTGCAATACCACTATTAATCGAAAAAGGAAGACTATGACGTCGTACGACGATAATGGCTGCGGTCTCGGCCTAGTAGTCAAGAGAACTTGCGTTTCGGATAGAATAGAAGGGCCCTTGAAACTTTGCCCACCGACGTCAAGTACCATTAACATCCTTTTCGCCTATATTATGCCCGATCGAGACATAAGCGTCCTGAAGACGTGGGCGTGCGCTGTGTGACCGTCTGAGCCACGCCTCCCTGGTCGAGACTGTGCATCGGACGTTATTTGACGTGCGTCTTGCTGATTGCGGTCCACTGGTATAACGACCGAGTGTGTGATCCTTGTTGATGATCGTTGGCATGTACAATGAGCGAGAGAGACAGGTATGAGCCTCCCGCCTATCGTGATTCCAGATGAGGTGCAAACTGCTCAATGAGGACCTGACAACATAATATGCTCATTTGACCCGGCGGTCAGACGCGATAGACCGATTCCAGAAGGCGACGATATGGTTATGGCTAGGATGGATGAGTCGTCTGTTTTGGCAAAGTCCAGTGACTGGGCGCCACGGTACCACCGGATGAAATTGAAGGAGATGTGTGACAGAGCATCTGCATAAGCCGCAAGCTGATTTTATGCGCTAGCGGTTCGATAGAGACATCTACAGACCGACTGGGGCAGACCGCTTCGAAACCAGCAGGCCGGCCCGGTGTTGAGGAGATTGGCGGGGCGTGCAACGAACGTATATAGCGGGCGTGAGAGCTGTCGATTCTCGGCATCCAACATCAGCACTCACCAGAAACTGCAATCAAACATCCACATCCATCATGCTCTTTCTTCAACAGCTCACCGTAGTCACCTTGGCTATTGGCTCCGCAGTTGCCCAGACCAAGACCGGAAAGACGACCAGGTACTGGGACTGCTGTAAGCCATCATGCGGATGGTCTGGCAAGGCTTCTGTGACCGCGCCTGTCAGGAGCTGTGACAAGAGCGACAACCCTCTCGCTGATATGGCAGCCAAGAACGGATGTGAGAGCGGTGGCTCTGCCTTCATGTGCACCGACCAGTCGCCCTGGGCTGTCAACGACAATCTCGCCTACGGCTTCGCTGCTGTCAAGCTCTCAGGTGGAACCGAATCCTCCTGGTGCTGCGCTTGTTACGAGTGAGTCCTGCTATGTTAGCTACGTGAGTATCTCTGCTGACCATTCGTCCAGGTTGACCTTCACATCTGGCCCCGTCAACGGCAAGAAGATGATTGTACAGGCGACCAACACTGGTGGCGACCTCGGTGATAATCACTTCGACCTGCAGATGCCAGGAGGTGGTGTTGGACTCTTCAACGGATGCACCGCTGAATTCGGAGCTCCTTCGCAGGGCTGGGGCGCTCAGTACGGAGGTATCTCATCGCGTTCGCAGTGTGATTCCTTCCCTCAGAAGCTGAAGGCTGGATGCTACTGGAGGTGATTGCCGACTTCAGCAGGCACTTCCATCTCGTGCTAATTGGATTGTAGGTTCGACTGGTTCAAGAGCGCAGACAACCCAGGTGTCTCTTTCAAGGCGGTCACGTGCCCGTCAGCTCTGACTGACAAGACTGGCTGCAAGAGGAAGTAAAGGGATTGGGGAAGTGGAAGAAATGAGATCGTGGGTTTACGTGTGTGTGAGAAGCAACAGCCGTGCAGAATCTGTAGCTTTCGACAATCGTGGGGTTGATGGAGCATGTGCAACGGGAGAACATGGACTAGAGACGCGTCTAGTCTAGTTACCTAGGTAAACGCGGAAGCTTCCGCGCCTGTCGCACGTCAGCACTCGAACCTTCCCAACTCTGAATTTTCGACTCCTCGCTCAAAAGCAAAATACTACGAACAATAACAACGTAAGTACCATCCATCCTGTCTTCATGTTTCTTCACCTCAAACAAAGTACCGTAAGGATAAATTTCCAACAATTAGGCTGAAAATGTGGGTCTAAGCTGACCGAGAAACGGTGTCCGCGGACGGGCGTGCACTTGGCGTGGCGGACTATTTGACTTCGATGTTGTCATTGTCTGTTTGATCACCACAGCTATCTTTATAGGAGGTTGCATCATGATGGGAAAAGCCTCTTGAGTTTCATGCTTTTGGAATCATGGCACGACCGAAGTGGCTAACGTCTTTGACGCAACATGGCGAGAATCCGCCGGCGATGCTAGAATTCAGAAGCTCGGATGGCTTCATCATTGGGACTGTGGCATTGGCTGTGTTCACTGTAAGTCAACCATTCGTGGATGAAGCAATTGCTTGGAAAGCTCTGTCGCACGAAACATGAGCTCATATGTTGTAGGACATGTTTCTCTACGGAGTCGTTGTTCCCGTAATCCCATTTGCTCTGCAGACTCGGAGCCATGTCGGGCATGATCGAGTACAGTATTGGGTCTCTGTCTTGATTGCCATCTATGGAGCCTCGCTTTTGGCGTTTTCCCCACTCTGTGGCTGGCTTGCGGACAGAGGATCTTCTCGAAGATCTCCGCTTTTGCTCGGTTTGCTTGCATTGCTAGGCTCCACAGTTCTTCTTCAGATCGGTAACTCGACAGGCATCTTTGTTGCTGGTAGAGTTCTACAAGGCGCCTCAGCAGCAGTTGTGTACGCGATTTGATCTTCTGAAAATCTTCTGAGCTAACCTCATACAGATGGGTGATTGGTCTCGCTTTGCTGGCTGACACCGTACCCCAAGAAAACCTTGCACAGGCTATGGGATATGTCAGCTTAGGCATGTCGTTGGGTATCCTCATTGCGCCCTTGCTAGGTGGCGTAGTGTTTGACCGGGCTGGCTACGACGCTGTCTTTGGCATGGCATATGGCCTCATCGGACTCGACATCGTCCTTCGACTGCTACTGGTCGAAAAGAAGGTCGCTGCAAGATGGGATCCAGTGTCTGAAGTACAGGCAAATATTGTAGCAGAGCCTCCCAACAACGGACCTTCTCTCGCACGGGACAGAACGGCCGACACCGAGAAAGGCCTCCAGTCCGGAGAATCGGCCATCCCGGATCAGCCCATTGACACACTTAGAGACCGCCGGCGCGACCATTTGCCACCTGTCCTGGCTCTCTTGTACTCCCGTCGACTCCTCGCCGCGCTTTTCTGTGCCCTCATCCAGGCTGCACTGCTCACGTCCTTCGACTCTGTACTCACCATACGCGCCGCCAACCTTTTTGGGTGGACGGCGACTGGAGCTGCACTTCTGTTCCTACCGATCGTCATCCCGAGCTTCCTTGCGCCAGTCTTTGGTTGGTTCAGCGACAATTATGGCGGGAGGTATCTAGTCACCCTCGGCTTTTTCGGCGCATGTCCTCCGCTGATCTGTCTACGCTTCGTCAATGAGAACACGACGAACGACAAAGTCATCCTCTGTGCACTACTTTCACTGACCGGTCTGTTCCTCGCGCTCACATTCCCACCGATCATGGCAGAGATCTCGGTCGTTGCGGAGGCGAAAGAGAAGAGCATGCTTGCAGCTGGCCGCGCTGGGTTCGGACCAGGAGGGGCATATGCACAGGCCTACGGCCTATTCAACATGGCTTTCGCTGGTGGATGCATGGCAGGCCCGTTGTTAGCAGGTTTCATTGTTGAGGACAAAGGGTGGTCGATAATGGCTTTGGTTCTGGGGATCCTCTCGGCTATCACAGCTGTACCGGCATGCCTATGGCTAGGAGGGTGGATAGTAGGGAAGAAGCAGACTAATGAGGGTAACTCCTAATTAAGGTATCACTTCTACTTTGTTATCAAGCATCGATAATGCAAGACTCGTCTACGTGAAACAACTTGTGAAGCGCATCGCTAGCTTATGTATAGTCGATCCTGTCCATCTCTTTCTGCATCTTGGCTTTGCTACTGACAACTTTCCTAGCTACAGACGTCCAGTCCAAGGTGGCCTTACCCGTAACTTGTCGTACTGCTTCCTCGACCAAGACGGGAAGCAGTTATCCGTCCTTCTTTCTGATGAGACCATCGACAATGACCGTAGAAGCTCAGCGGGTTGAATCCCTTCATACACATGATTGGTGTGTAACAGAACACGGAACGGATGCCTGAAGACGCAGTAGCTGCGATTCCGAGCTTAGCATAGTTGGGCGAGCAGGTGACATGGGCATAATCTATCAGAGTCGTGGTGCCCGCTGCGTTACCTTCTAGCACACCTGCAAGCTCGCGGTAGAAGACATCCTTGGAACGACTGTAAGTTACCTGGAGAATTCCAGAATCAGTAAAGCGTAACACACGTCTCTAAGCGCACTGAAATCAACAGTTACCAGGTACTCCAGCAGAGACGCGTTCGCATGGCGTCGCATGAGCAGCTTCTGCCAGCCATGGTGGTGCGTGTCTACAAACCCAGGGCCATGATCTTGTCCGTGCAGTCGACGACTTCCAGTCACCACTTGCTCCAATACTTCTTTCGATCTTCGCAATCTTACCGTCTTCGACCAGGATGTCTTGCCTGGAAGCAACCACATGGCTGTCGGTATCATGAAAAAGGACCGCTCCGTTCTTGATCAGTAGGCTTTTTGTAGGTACCTCCGACATGTTGGTTGCGTGTTGTTGCATGGAGGTGCGCTGCAAATATTTATCTTTCTGCTCTCTTTATGGCTCTATCAGCTCGCACTCAACTAAGTTTCGCCTTCTGGGGTAGAAATATTTAGGTATTACCCTTAGCGGCTTTGCAGGCGATAGCTCATGTCGGCTATCTTTTCAGACGCTCGAAAAGTCAGATTGAGGGTCTTCCGTAAGCTGGTACAACTGATTGTCTTTCTTCCGGCAAGCTCCTACCGATACTCTTTGCACTTTTACAGAAGTGTGGGCGTAAATGTGATCTATTTCTATTCGGTGTTCAGGTCGCGTTTAAGCCCGGCATCTACAGCGCGCGAGGCCGAGGCGACGATGTTCGAGAAGGGTTCTTCTGCCCATAAAAGCATGAATCTTACCCATGCAGAAGCTGTGGAGATTTGACCTTGTCGCTAGGTAGTTCGAGCGCGTCATCCTCGGGGAAGAATCGTCCGCGCATGAAGGCTTGTGAGGATGAGAGTCGAGTCGTGCGCGTGCACTGACTCGGTTCAACGTTGTCATATTGCTCTCAGGGCCAACATGAAGGATGTAAGATATTCTGCTACGCCACGTGAAAGATGCTGTTGCACCTGGCTTCAAAAGAACATAGTAAGCTCTGAAAATACTTAGTACGACGTACCGGTACCGGTAACGCCAAGAACTGCTCACCAGAAATTCTCCACGGACAACACGCGAGGCATCAGCATCAACAACATCATCACCACTTTCAGCGTTGCTTTTGTATCGCCACGACGAACGCAGTCGATATCATGCGCTGCTAGAAAAATGGGAATCACTGAACAGATCGTGCCAGTCAGCGCTTCGATCTGATGCTTATTGACTGTTCAAGACAAAGTTCCAAGGATTGCGCATTTTCGCGCTTCCTTTGCGACATCCGTACCTCAGATCATTTCCATCGTATTTGAAATGACCTCCTCGTCCTGAAGCGCCACACGAAGGTCTACCTGACGGACTCAACCGACGACACGCATACGGCGCCTTAACAACACGTCCTTCGTCACAACATCCAGAGTCGACGACACCGCTCCAGCCCTGTATATCCACATGTGGTCCTGCCGACCACGCTACTGGCGCTTCCCGCTGCACAGATCGACCGGTATGATGACGGTACGGGGTGTCTTCTGTACATCCAGCTCGGGCCTATTTAGCTGAGCTGGATGCATGTTTGCCTCGAAACGCCTCCCTCATATTGATGCACGGTTCTAGACTTCAAGTTATGCTAGTAAGACCCTGACACTGGTATCATTACAGGTGCATGCGCTTCCTGCGGTGGGTTCCGCAATGTCGGTCACAGAGCTCGCGGTTAGACGAAACCCAATCCGGATTGCAATATGCATCTGCTGAGGGTCTTGCGGTAAACACCATTGGGATACATCAGCTCCTCCTTGGCTCCCAGCTCTCGGTCCTATGATGGACATCATGAAGTGCTGGCGAGTAGGCTTCGGACTGTCGCCAGCAGGGTGAAGCGAGCTCGACAGGGCATCATGAGGGTGCCAAAAGCAAAGATTCCAATATCATTTCTACTTTGAAGGCGTCTGTTGATAATAGGTAATATATACCCTCAGTGATAATGATACGAGCATGGGTGCCATCCCGGCGTACTGGTTTCGGGCCTGTAGCCACGTTCGACCTACAGTGCAGCATCTTTTCTGCAATCATAAGGAAATATCACCTTGAAGCTCGCCATACAACGGAGAAATGGTTCTATCCTCCCAAGGCTTCGGTCGAGCTAGCACCATGCATGGTGAGATGAACCACGTTGTGACCCCATGTCTGTCATCATTCGAGAGTAATATTACTAGCGTACGTGCGGGTGTGGTGCACTAGCCGTTTCAATGTGCGCCAAGGACGCAAATCGATGTCGCCATTTCATGGCACAATTGCGACCTCTGAACCCTCGCCCCGCGCTTGCGGCAGCAGAAACTAGCAAAACCGTGTGGATACCTGTCTACCGTGTGGATACCTGTCTACTGCGATTGTTCGTTTGTGCCATCTCTGCAAAATATGGGAAATCGTAAAATCAGGACTGAAGTTTGTATGATTGACCTTTTCTCCAACTTTCAGGTACGGATTGAAGATGCAACCCGACACAACTAGCCAACCAATCTTCTCGGATCCTGCATGCGGTCTATCGACGCCCACCAAGACCATCTCGGTTGTCAATTCAGCCCAGATTTCACAAGCTCAACGCCGTGCCGAGCCCAGGCTTCCAAATGTCTTGTACTCTCTTGCCCTCCGCCACAATTTCTTGTACTATCGGAGCACGTCATCGCCTTCTGCGAGATGTGATTGAACGGAGATCCTTGCGCTGGGCTCGTCTCCCACGCCAAGTCATAGAGGGCCGCTCCTTTGAGCGCCGACTTCTTGGACATCGAACCATAGCGTATGAGGCGTTATCCTCCGGCGTGGATCTGGAACCTTGCAGTCTCTTCTGACAGGTATATCTGAGATCTCCACGGCATCTACGGGCTGTCGGGTCTTGTTCTATGACTGTAGTATAAGGGTACCACAGTCCTCGCTCAGTGCCATAAACAACATATCTGGACAAGCCAAGCAGCAAAAAGGATTGTTCCAATCTTCTCAACTACACGCTGGTACACGTGTAGTCTTGTGACTTCGCCTTATCACAATCAAGCAGCTCACAAGAAACCTCGTCGCTGCCACGCAACAGCAACTACATCGCCAGCATGGTTTCAGCCGCGCGAGGCGTGGCCAAGGTCCTGGGGATCAACGTCGACTACCGCAGGGAGGCCAACCCTCTGGAGAACTCGAGCGCACTGTCGGTGTCATCAGTCGACACCTATGTGGAGCGCGAGCCTACCGTTGCTGAGTGGCTCTCCAAATTCGCACCATCATTCACAGCAACCAAACGCTACCTCCGCAGCTTGTTCCCGTTCCTGGATTGGATCTTCCACTACAACCTCACATGGCTTTTTGGCGATGTTATTGCTGGTGTCACCGTTGGCTTCGTAGTCATTCCCCAGGGCATGGCCTACGCTCTACTGGCGCAACTACCAGCTGAGTACGGTCTCTACACCAGCTTCGTTGGTTTCATCCTTTACTGGGCATTCGCAACATCCAAGGACATCACCATCGGCACTGTGGCTGTGATGTCTACCATCGTCGGTAACATTGTTGTCAAGGTACGAAAGAATCATCCTGAGATGACACCCCCCGATATCGCGAGAGCTCTATCCGTCATTGCTGGCGCCGTGCTGCTCTTCATCGGTCTTACCCGCCTCGGCCGCATCGTGGAATTAATCCCTTTGGTCGCCATCACCTCTTTCATGACCGGTGCTGCTATCAGTATTGGAGCAGGTCAGGTACCAGCCCTCATGGGAATCACTGGCGTTGCCACCCGTGGCCCAACCTACCTTGTCATCATCGATACGCTCAAAGGCCTCCCACGAACAAAATTGGACGCGGCTATGGGTCTGAGTGCTCTTGCCATGCTCTACATAATCCGTTCGTTCTGCAATTTCATGGCGAAGAAGCAGCCGAACAGGAAGAAGATGTGGTTTTTCGTAAGCCGAAATGATTGTCCGATCGTACGCTCACTGACAACCTCCAGATCAACACTCTTCGCATGGCTTTTGTCATTCTCCTGTACATCATGATCAGTTACGTCTCCAACCGCCACGTCAAGGATGCAAAGAACGCCAAGTTCAGGCTTCTGGGCAAGGTTCCTCGTGGTTTCCAACATGCTGGTGTACCGAAGCTGAATCCTGAGCTCCTTTCTGCTATCGCTCCTGACATCCCTGTCACAATCATCGTACTGATCCTCGAACACATCGCTATCTCAAAGTCCTTCGGTCGCATCAATAATTACGTCATCAATCCATCGCAGGAGCTTGTGGCCGTCGGTTTCACGAACGTTATTGGGCCCTTCCTGGGTGCGTACCCTGCGACCGGATCCTTCTCGCGCACTGCTATCAAGTCCAAGGCTGGTGTTCGCACACCTTTGGCTGGTATCTTCACTGCCATCATCGTTCTCCTGGCTTTGTACGCCTTGACAGCCATGTTCTTTTATATTCCTATGGCAACTTTATCGGCCATCATCATTCACGCTGTGGGCGATCTCATTACACCGCCCAATGTTGTGTATCAGTTCTGGGAGACTTCGCCCCTCGAGGTAGTCATCTTTTTTGCCGGCGTGTTCGTGACAATTTTTACGAACATTGAAAATGGTATCTACGCTACTATTGCAGCTTCTTTCGCCCTGCTGCTTTGGCGCCAGCTCTTCACCCATGGACAGGTCTTGGGCAAGGTCCGCGTTTACCGCGCAACTCCAGACTCATTCACTCGCAAGGCAGATGGTGCTTTTGCTCCAGGTGTTGCGCACTCTTCCCGCGAGGCTTTCATTCCTATCAACAGGCAGGACGGTTCGAATCCGAACATTGATATCGAGTCCCCCTACCCCGGTGTCCTTATCTTCCGCTTCAGTGAGGGCTATACGTACCTGAATCAGCAGGGATATATGGATGAACTGGTCCACCACGCTCAGGCCATTGCCAGGCCAACAGCACTTGATCGGTACGCCAAGTTGGGGGACCGCCCCTGGAACGACCCCGGCCCACGACGTGGCCAGCAGGTCAATGTAGACGACAACCGCCCCATCCTCCGCGCCATTATCTTGGATTTTAGCGCCGTCAATAACGTCGATGTCACCTCGGTTCAGGGCCTCATTGATGTTCGTGCCCAGCTTGACCGCTATGCCGCTCCCGAGAGCGTTGAGTGGCATTTCGCATCGATCAACAGTCGCTGGACTAAGCGTGCTTTGACCACTGCTGGCTTCGGCTACATCAGCCGTGAGCGCTTTGCATCTCGTCAACACTGGAATCCAGTGTACAGCTACGCCCCTCTGGAGACATCCAACCAGAAGACCGGAGACGTCGAGGCGCAAGACGAAATTAAGGCCGTTGGTGGACAGAACGGTTTCAACGGCAAGGTCTCCACAGTCCATGGATCGAATAGGCCGTTCTTCCACATTGACGTACCGGCTGCGGTTGAGAGTGCGATCTCGGGCATTGAGCAGAAGTTGGCACATGTGAGCCTTGATGGTTCCGAGAAGAACCTCGGTCACACAGAGCTTTCGACCAAGCAGTTGTAGAATCCCGCTCGAGCTGCGGTAGCTGTTTTCTATAGATTGATTTCTTCGTACACTATACCACCACGATTTGTGATTCATTCAGCTTGACTCTATGCTTCATCCTATGCCTCCTGTATATCGAGTGCGAGTCGAACACTGAAAATCTCCCTAAGCCACACAAGGAAGAGCCGCTGATCAGATATACTCACTACCAAGACGGTTGAGAACGCTAATCTGAGCTTGGAAGTCATGCCACGACCATAGCTGTCTCCAGGATCTGGTTGTTGCAGCTGATCTGCTGTGTACTGCATGCAGACTAGTGTGACAGGGGTCGCCCAAGGCCC
This sequence comes from Didymella exigua CBS 183.55, assembly GCF_010094145.1. NCBI lineage: Eukaryota > Fungi > Ascomycota > Dothideomycetes > Pleosporales > Didymellaceae > Didymella > Didymella exigua. Next base: position 119,018 of record NW_022984809.1, read on the forward strand.
AGATTTCGCCAACCAACCACAAAGTCACCTACAGAATCGACCAACCTTCGCACACGCGCCATCTTATGCTGCTTATCGCTGACTCTGTTAGATCTGACGAATATAATCGTTTCTGCCCTCGTGTCTTTGCTCGTGGTGTACCTTATTAGATCACTTCCCCGCAGTCCGCGGCCGTTCGCTATCGCAGCTTCAGCCCTCTGATCGATTTCGCATGTCTTTTCGAAGGATGCAGACTGATCCCCAGTTCTCAAAACCCAGGCTAGCCCTCAGCAGCCAATTTGTCCTCACATCATCAAGCCTGCAAGCCATACAATCGACACCTTCCGCTTCCATTGCGACAAATATTCACAAACCAGGATGCACGAGCTTCCAGACGATATCTTAGTTACCATATTCACCAGCCGCGACATTGAAACCCTTCTCAAGCTACGGTTCAGTTGCACATCGTTCTGTGCCGTCGTGCAAGCATGCATCAAGACCATCGCACCTTCCCCCGCGCGCAACACCTTCCCAAATTGCGAGCTACTTCTCTCACCGCCCAAGAGCGGATACAGTGTGCGTTGGCTACGTGACCTCATTCCCGCTCAACTAGCCAGCATCACTCTTGACAAAGACAAGCTCCGCCGCTGCCCTTACGTCAACTCGGGTTTCCTCTACGGCATTCCCAGCGAGAACGACTGCACAGAAGCGACGTATTGGCGGCAACGACTGACGAACGGATGGCGCATCTTGCAGTCATTTCAGTTAACCTCGGCCAGAGTCTACTCGAGCTTCGATGGTAGTTGCAAGAGGCCGAATGCTTTCAGGAAAGTCAGTGGCGGTGTACGGACTAGTCGCATCTGGCAAGCCGTCTCGTGTCAATATGTCGGCTGTACAGAACATGGCATGAAGCATGTGTTTAAATCGAAAAGCCGCCGCGACTCTCATGATAGCCGCAATGAGGAGCAAAACTCCAAAGATCCCATTCCAGAAATTCGTCGCAAAGAAGCGCTCATTCTCAAGAGACGCTTAGCGCAGATGAAGTCAATGTCAGATCAGGATCTACTTGACTACGTATATCTCTGGCGCATGCTACTCCACGTCTCCCGACCCTACAGTAAGCCCGGAACGACAGTCTGCGACTTCACACAAGGCTGGGGCCTGTCAACTTCCATACCAAGCCCGAGCTGGCCAACCATAATCTCCGACATAGCGCAAGGCTGCTCATGGCTCAATTGGTTTATTCTGCACACCGGCACCGCGCCCTTCCTCACACAGTGGTCTCTCTCCTCGCAGTCAGTTTATACTGCCAACAACCTTCCGTAATGCCATTTGGCGCGCATGGAGCTCCCGCAGCACACACCAGATTGAGATCGAACGCGAATACATCTCAAAATTTGAGTTTGCGCTGCGCAAACGCTGTCTCACCTCTGAAAGTTCTAAGCGTCTCGAGGCTGGAATCGCGCGAGGCATGACCATCAACACAATCAGCCTTGACTGTATACCGTGGATATACGATCAGCATCACCGAATACCAAGGCCGCCGTCAGATTTTCCATGATACAATGCCAATGATACGGTGTGGCTGCAAGGCGAATCGGGAATTACGTGTACGCCTGGAATGAACTGAAGTGACCCGGGAGCACTAAGGGGAGATTTAAACGTGTACAGAGGCAATGATGAGAGCGGCCATGGGCCACTAGCAGAAGTACCATACCTTGTCTACCTAGGCACCGAAGACGCAGCAAAATTGTGGCCCGGAAGTCAAGGAGAGGGAACCGAACTGGCATTTTGAATGAAGACATAGCGGCCTACGGATTCCCGAAAGGCTGTACACCCGACACAGATGTGTACTCTATGATCGCGCCACGAATTTAATCCGCCCTGAGAAGAACCACGAGCCATTCAGCAACCTCCTCCATCGCCGCCGCCACCGCCTCCTCCTCCTCCTCCTCCATCTCCCCCACTGCTACACCCACCATCTCCGCCACTGTATCCACCACCGCCGCCACTATAGCCACTGTAGCCACTGTAGCCACTGTAGCCGCCGCCGCTAGACCTTACAGCTGACTTTGGTGGATCAACGCGAACGTACTTTGGCGTAAAGTTCTCCTGCCTATCAATTTTTTCCGTGGAACTGCCGGCAGCGCGAGGCGTCTTGATTGCGACAGAGGAGCTCGCAGGCGAGGGAGGCGATAACACGGAAACAGGACTGGGACCGACAGGTACGGATGTCTGGGAGGGCGTGGGCTTCGTGCCGAAGCAAAGGAAGCGCATTGTTGTCTTTGATGTATTTGACCGATTGGCAAATAGTTGGGGATTGAGATGCGGAGGATGGGTTACAGTTGCTCTGCTCAAGGATAGAGATGTGGAGTGGGATGGACACTGCACTACACCACGAGGACATCTTATATACACATATATTTATTCTACAGCCTGATGCTTTCGGTGTAGCCTTCGGACATTAGGCTGCTACGAGGCGAAATTGTCCACTGCGGTGACTTGCTGCGGTGACTGAAATGGGAAGGACTGTGGCTGTAAGGCTACGGCTAGGCCGAAAGAGGCTGCATTAGACGAAACCCGCGATACAGCCGCTCAAGTGGATGTACCGTATTTGTACAATATCTGGAAGACGATAGAGATGCTGTGATCATGCGGGAGCTGTTCGCTTGTAGTGTCCTATTCTTGCTACGCTTTGTCGGTATGGTTGCACATCGGGAGAGGTAGGCAGACATATACCCATGCTCCCCACGAGGGTGCGATCCCAAGGTCAAAGTCAGCCTCGTCTGTAAGGTCAACAGTTGACAATCCGGCAGAGGCAAAATGGGGTTGCCTAGATACGTTAGTTGGATACTGAACAGATTTGATATCGCCTTGATTTCTCCCAACCGAGTGAAACGATCAGATAAAGCAAAGAGCGTCACCAGGTCAGCATATACGGCCCATAGCGTTTACCTCAGAGGTGTTGGGTGTTTGTCGCGAAACCTATCGCCCTGTTGTTGCTCCCTCTTCTGAAATTGTCAAAGATATATGAGCACTTTCAGAGGACGCCCGGCTGTAGTCGTAGTCTCCTACTGAGATCTTGTGCTGACAGCGCCCAGGAGCCTTGGGAATCTTCGAGTACTTGGAATAAGCAGCCATTCGCCATACTGGAGAGAAGGAGCCCGAAGAAAGTAGGACACAGCTAAGTATTTGCGGGGTGATTTATTACTCTGGACCGTCCTGCCAGAACTTTGACAGCAACGTACTTACTGTAGAACTGCATATGTCGAATGCAATTCGTCACTATTAGACAACGTGATAATGCCACCCAGAGTGACATGAAAGAAATTCCCACTGCAATGTGTAATTGTTGCTAGCACAACGCATCATGATCTGCACCAAGTGGCGATTCATTCCATATCCCTGAAGGAGAACCTGTCATGATTCCATGGATCTGAATATTGTCCGAGCGCTGCAGAGCATCCTTATGTCGAAACACAATTATGCTGCCCACTGCTGTAGACTGCTTCACGAAGTTCGCTGACGCAAAGCGAAGAACAAAATATGCAGTCGAGGCACAAGAAGGTGCCTCTCACGCGGATCGACCATGACACTTCTGGCGTAAGACACCGAGGAGAACTCAGCTGCCCCAGCTCACCTTTTTGACCTTAATCTCCAGGTGCGCGTCCTCAGCCATGTGTATTTTCCCCATTGATGCGATGGATCGAGTAAGCCCCTTGCATGTTGAGGATCGAAGGGAAGTGAGGCGAAAGACTTTTCTTAGTATCATTGATCGAGTGAGGCAGTGAAACTTGACCAAAGTCACTTCGCTACACGCGTCGCGTCTAAAGCCGTGAGTCCGAATTCGAGAGGGTGCCTTCTTTGTTTCTTTGTTCGTAGCCCCGCGTGGTTACCCTCGTGGCAAACGCATAGCTCTTACACGTGGCGTGTGACCCTTGAGTTGAATTTAAGATTGGTAACCGGCAGGTGCGGCCCGGGGTGTTGATCACCGGGTACCTGCATATTGATGTCTGAACAAAGAGAAGATTTGTTGACCCCCATGGCGTGTCTGTTTCGAAGCCCAACGGGACGGGAAGGAAAGCGAGTCCTGTGTGTCAGGCTAAAAGCTTCGAGCGAGGCATTGTTGAGGCTCGTCCACGACGCATATCGCAGGTCTGAATTTGCGACTCAGTAGTGTTTATCGATGCGAACCCAGTGTCAGTCGCGCGTTTGCTCCTGGAGTGGCAAACGCAGGGTCCTCATTTGTTTTGTCTTGACGATTTTCCTTTCTTCCGAGGGTTCTGAGATTCGTTAGTAGCCGGCAAGTGGGGCATTGGGTATGAGGTCGCGGGTACCTGCATGTCAAAACTGCCGCGGTGGCAAATAATGGAAGGTGAAACGCCAGGGCAAGGGATGTCGTGGTCTTGGGTGGGTGGCGATGAAACTTAACCGATGTGTGTTCCATGACATCCTTGACAATGAGAACGTCAAAGTGGCTATCAGACGTAAGCGCCGCCTCATACGAATGCTGTGGGGCATGAAGTCATGAACCATTGAGCTGCAGTCCGTCGACAGGAGACTATTAATGTTCTGTGATGCTGAGAGGGCTGAACGCCAAACTCTAAAGTTGAGTTCGTTGGGGACGGAAATTGGGATATGGGGCCGAACCGTCCAAACCCTTCAACCTCGCCAGGCAATTGCGAAACCATGCTTCAAAAGCGTTCTTGAGAAAGCAAGTATGACGAGACAAAACGGAAGCAATATTGTTGGCAATGAAGTCTTGATGACAAGTGGCACGGTGGTGTACTGCGTATGCAACAGATGCCCATGAACACCAATTAGGTCTGGACGGAAACCTTACGCCATGATACGTTGCGGCGCTGTCACTATCGATACTGCGAGCCTGGAGAGCTGAGGCTAGATCCGAGCAGCCGTTACTGGAGCCGCTCAGGAATTTCGATCAATAGTGCAGAAAGTACTACAAGCTCTGCGGAGACATCACTTGCAAGTCCCATGGCTGGTCTACTGTTGGGACCGACCCATAAAGTCTTTGTCGGTTCAGCAGCTGGTCAATTGGCATACGAAGCTCTTATATACTAATTTCAGTGAGGTTTGACATTTGCGTTGTTACGACAGTCGTTGCTCACCGCCAGACCCATCTGGTTTGTTTGTTTTGACAGATGAGCGGTGGGCGTAGCGTCGTAAGTGGATTCAAACGTCTCGGCAACCGTTCAGTTGCCGTTCACCGCTGGATTCCACTGTTTGTTTTGACGAACGAGCGATGTTGACACGTTCGCGACTCGTACACCGCGCGTTGACTAGCACCAAGTGGGCTCTACACATGGGCGGAGAACCGCTGGTTTGGTCGAGGTCCACTTTCGCGATGTAGTTTTTACAGTTGTGCGCTGGCAGAGGATTCGCCGTTCAGGATCGAAGACAGTACCCGGCTTGACTGGTCCGGAGGCACGGCTTGTTATTCCCGTGATTTCAAAGAGCCTTCGCTCTGTGTGTTGTGCAGATACACCGTCTGCTTTACCGCTGCAAAGCTTCGAAACTTGCGTCAAGTCCAACTGTATTGAGGTCTTGCGCCGCAAACCATCTGGATGGCTGAGAGCCGTCGGTGAAAGTAAGGCCATCCTGGTGTATGGGGCAGACAGTCCTCTCCACGTGAGGCCATGGATCGTGCGGCATGTTACTTCCACAGTCTTTCGCGCCTGATTACCTACCGGAAAGGGTCAAATTATCAAACTTGGATAGATCGTGGTCATTGTTCCAAAATATCGGGTCAGCTGCCCTGTGCGAGACATTCTGGGCATGGAACATGCGAACGGATCAACGTTGCTGCATGGTGAGACCGGGGTTCCTGTGAATCAGACGAGCCGTAACTTTCACAAATCATTCCTCGAAAATGTGGATACGCATCGGCAATAATGAGTGGACGAGGCTTGGCCATATCTGCAGCCCGCAGTGGAGTTGATCGTCGGCGCTGCCAACGCTGCAGAGTGCGGATCAAGACAGCAAGCGACTGGACTGTGACAGGGTGGTGACTTGCTCCTTCATACAGCCGACAACCGACAGGCGTAGTGAAATCCTAACAAGCGTTAGTTCACGTAATGTATGGCATCGACTAGGATGGTGGGAGTAACGTGATTCCACGTTCGCTTCAAACCTCGACTCACCGAGGCTGTTTGCCGCCGGCGATACCTGACAAACGTCGGAACAGTCTGAGCGTCGCCGCACAACAGCAAACAAAGACCCTGATCCTGGATACGTAGTGATCAGCATAACCCAGTGGCAGCAGAAGCGATATGAAAGATTCCGACGATGCGTTCGCGGCCTGATGAAGCCAACATGGTACCGGGGATTCGGACAGCGACGGCCTTGCGGTTCGACGCTATTCGGACCTACACTTTTCGAGGTTGCACCGGTCTCAGGAGAACAGAAACGGTTTCTGGGCGGCTCACGGAAGTAACGCCTTGATTCGTGGAGGTATGAGTCCTGCATACGATGTGGCTCTTGCGGCGGCGGATTTCCAAAGCTTGCTGGACACTTGGCCTGAGCTTTGCGCTTGTCCGTCTCCCCGAGCACGCATGGGGCGCACTGCGCAAAGGGATGAGCAAGTCATTTCTCCAGCACACGAATGCCATCGCGTGCACAGATTTTCCCTCCGGGCTCCGCGCACCCTGCACAGGGCTGCACAGGGCCAAGTGAGCCGCAGAATTTTCAGCTCTCATCTCGAGTCGTTTCCGAACTCTCCGCTGTGTTCAAAGAAAGAGTTTCTGTACGCGGCTGTCCTTTCTTTGTCTGTCTATTCGTGTTTCGCAAGGGCTGCATAAGTTTAGCTCAGACCGGGGAGGGGGCTGAGCGCCGTCCTTTCTTCTGACTGTTGGTGACTCAACGCAGTTAGACGACTCATGTGATATCGCGTTGGCGCGTTTGGGCACTTTGGGCATACTTTGTGCACTCGAGACGCGTCCCTCGCGTCCGTTAGTCTCGAGAAACGATTGGCCGGAATTATGCGATCCTCCTACCCTAGCCCCTGTCACCAACGCTGGCACGGCTGGGCATGGTAGGCCCTCCGCTGGCCTCTGCACTTGGCCTCTGCAGGCCTCCGCCCGAGGAGAAAATCTATATATGAGAACCTGCACTCACCCATAGTGTGCCTGCTATCACCTGTTTTCATACTAACCAACAGTCGTTGCCTAAGGCCTTTGATCATTTGGGTTGCTTGATTCGATATCTCTCAACTCTGTTGCCTACTCTAGACCATTGTAACTACTCGACGACCACCCATTCCGAGTACTTGGCATCGACTATAACGACTTCCTCATCTACGACCATCAACGCACATACATCCACCATGTTCGGATCACGATCGAGAAAAGAGAGCGTGTCTCAGGGCCGCTCGAGGAAGGAGAGCGTTTCAAAGCACAGGACAAGCACCTCCAAGCACACAAAACAGCCGTCCTTCAGCCAATCGTCGAGGAAAGTAGAGAAGCTGGTCCAGCAGGCTCGACCGGTTTCCCAGGCTCCCTCGTCGAATGCCACGTCGCCGTCATTGGGCAGGTGAGCACACAGCTACTCGAAATCGAGAAGCATCACTAACAGATCATTAGCACCATCATCACAGTGTGCGTCGGCGCCGAGCAGCGTCTCTTTGCAGCACACGAGGACGTCCTGTCTCACTCACCCTACTTCCAGGCTGCATGCAGCGGTCAATTCTACCAATCCTCCAACAAGCGTATCGATCTCGCTGACGAGGAGCCCGAAGTCTTCTCCTCGATCCTTGAGTACCTCTACAAGGGCGACTACTACCCTCGCCTTGAGTTCAACAAGAAGCGCAACACCTGGACCCTTGAGGATGGTGGTAACGACAACGGTGCCAACGAGGCCGTGATCTACTCGCCCGCAGGGCCCATCCTGAAGGACACAGTGATCTACTGCCAGGCCGAGAAGTACGGACTGCAAGAGCTGAAGAAGCTGGCTCTTCGCAAGCAGGGTCTGCAGTCTGGCATCCAGTGCTCGACCATCCTGACATCTGCTCGTTATGCCTACGCCAACACACCTGACAACGACTCCAAGCTTCGTGCGCACTACCTTGCACTCATCATCCGTGCGCGCAATACATTCAAGCGCAGCGGCACGATGCAGAACGAGATGGAAAACGGCGGTAAGCTGTTCTTCGACTTGTTCGTTGCCATGGTAAACCACATGGATGACCTTGGTCTGTCCGCAAAGTCGCCACGCTAGGCTCCACCCCTATTCCTCGGAACAACTCGGGTCACGAGCCTCATCACACTCGGGCCTCAACCCCATCACCTCTCATCTCCGGTCTGCTTCATGTACTCGGCGTTGGACATTCTACTCCTTTTCTTCCGGCTTCCCGTCGTCGCCGATATGACTAGTGTCATGGCACGTGCGCATCCCGTCTCACCACTGCTACGGCTCTGACTCACGGTCTCCCCCGGCTTGGCCCGTTCGTTATTCTTGGCTCCTTCATCTCGCATCTCGTCTTTGCCTACCTCCTAATGATCCGTGTTACGACACACGTATACCCACGACGGACGCTTTGTTCACCGTCGCAAACCAGTACCCTTCTTGTACACTATGCTTACCCTTGTTGGCCTCGCGGTCATCGGACTTGGTTCTGCTTTTGGTTTCTGTTTTCTGTCTTTCTGATTCATGCACGGCGTTCAGGCTCGAAGATACCATTCTGGCACTCATTCGGCCTCCCTATTGTAACATTAGACTTTCATCTCTCGCTTGCTTTTTGTCTTTCGCGCTATCATCATACCCTTGGTTACAGATTGTTATGGTCGACAGACCCACTCAGGTTATCGGACTACCTTTTGCAGCATTACTACTGCTACTGGCGGAATTGAAACACGCGCCTATGGCGCGGCAGCTTTCGAGCTGTCGTCTTCTCTTCACTGCGTTGTTTCAAGCATTGTTTCTTGTATCAGACTGTACTCTCTGCTTCGGCTGGTCCAAATTGTAGCACCTGGGTTACCTGGTTTGTGGATGGGTCTATCGACCTTTCCTTGATGATAGTATTTATTACAGTGACGTCAAAATTGGAGCAGAGCTATTTATCTCAATCATCTTCCCCTGGCAATTCTTCATTGTGACCACCGTTCATCTCCATGCAACACTGCCTCAAGGGTCTTTGTTCCCTCTCCATCTTACCCGAGCCAAGAATATGCAGACGTTGTCGCATCCATCGTCGCAACGCAGAGCACAGCCTCATTCGAACGCAGTGAAGATGCTCCTCTTGGCTGATCTCATCGGACGGTTAGTCGGCACGCAACCACTCACACCACGACCAAAATCAAGACCATCAAGTATATGAATAATCAGCACTGCCAATTGAGGTAAACCATACGCACATCTACCACATAAGGCTGCTTCCGAATTAACAGCCACGTTGTACATTTCACCCCTGCCATGAAATTCAACTCTCCATCTTCCCAATTTGCCGCTCCCAGAGCAACAATGATCGAGCGCCCACCCCCGCACTCCATTCAAGCCATCAGCGGAAAGCGCGCAGGCGGCAAAAAAGTGCCCAAGAAGTATCGAAAGTACCACAAGAAGACGACCAACGACAAGAAGACTGGCGGGCACATCGCCTCCAGAGTCGTGCAATACATCATTAGAGCTGTGACACAGGCTATGCCATAGTGCGCGGTGGGTGCAGCCAGATTAGTTGTGCTCGAATGAGTCAGGTAACCGCAAGATGCAAGCCTGTGACAAGCAAGCTGTGCAGTGCTGAGATTCCGACTGCCGGTTCAGTAGACACCGCAGCCTGTAACGTGTTCTATCAGTAAGCTGCGCATATCAGTATCCTGCGCACCCCACCAAAACGCGCTCAACGCGTCTTATCTCATCAACTATGACACCACATCAACTACCCGTACAAAGTTCAAAAGAAGGCAGGTTAAGCCTTGCTATTGCTTCTTTTCAAAATAATCCTTATCAATCTAAACGTTGCCTTGCTGCAGCCTACGATGTTCCAGAATCAACACTGCGGACGCGTCTTAAGGGTATCTGTCCTAAACACGAGACAACATCAGTCAACCAAAAGCTCAG
>NW_022984809.1:130254-156851 GCF_010094145.1 Didymella exigua CBS 183.55
GGAGGAGCTCTACAGGTTGAGCAAGCTCAATTACTAGTCTTACAGGCTGACAATGTGGTTGAAGAGGAGGTCCAGGTTGACGCTGCCCCACGACGTCAGCGAGCACCACCAACGTGTAGCAAATGCCACGTGCAAGGTCACAATAGGACTCAATGTAGAGCTATCTAATCTATCTTGCTTCAAAACCTCACTTAAATTGACCATGTGGTTGTGGAGCAATTGCACGCTGAGTTGAGCGCGTTTTGGTGGGGTGCGCAGGATACTGATATGCGCAGCTTACTGATAGAACACGTTATGCAAAGAGCAAGAATGCCAGACCGGGAAAGGCCCATCAGTTCAGCCCAGAAGGAATGATGTGGCTGCCTATCTTGCCACTGACCGGCCATCAGGCCAGAGGACGGCGTCCTGCGTCTCCTCACTTCCATGTGCGATTGGACACGCTCGGATTCAAACGGCCTGCTGCATCAAGACGATCGCCATCAGCTCAGCCGATTGCCCTTGCACCGATGTCGAGCGCTACCCAGTTAACTTTGTGCACCGTCAACGACCGAAATGGTGCAGCGACATGCAGACATCGACCCACGTCCCCCTCAACAACTACTTCGCAAGGGACACGCAATGTCGTCGCGTAATCAGGTGACGGGCTTGGAAGATACGGCAGGCTCTTCGTCACGGTGACGAGCTGGCACGGCATGCACCCACTCAATGCAAAGCCTTCCTATGGCTAGGTAGCCTGAGTCTGGTACACCAATGCAAGCCTGTGGAGCTGTTAATCTCAGCTGTGACGGTGCAAGCGGAACAGGCTTTATGCAGTGAGCAAGGACCAGGACCAGGACGAGGAGCGACAAGAAGGCCCGGCAAGCAGAAAAGGGAGGACTCGACTATTGGCCTTGCACCCCGTCGATGCGCGAGTAGGGGAACACGATACTGGCGCGATATCAGCTGACGGGTTTGGAGGACTCCAACATGTCGCACAGCTAGCGTGCAGCCCACCTACATGGTCTCTGCGGTGCGAGCTTGTCATTGAGGGGAGTCCTTGAACGATCCTGCCGTTCAAAGTCTGGTACACCAATGCAGTGTTCAGGAGTCAGCACCTCAATCCACAAATTGTGAAAGATTGGGGCAGTGTGTAAGGCGCAGGCGGCCAAGCGTGCGAGAAGGACCGGTGCAGGAACGTGTCTGCAGGCAGCAAGCCCCGCGGTGCGTCCAGACGCGTTGGGCCTTGTCGAGTGGGGTGGCACCTTGGGAATCAATGAACGGAGGGCGCACGGGGATTGAGGGGATACGGAACATCGACGCGATATCACCTGATAGGGCGAAACCGTGTTCTGAGCGGAACGTGAAGGGAGCTGCGCAGCCTGTTTTGGCACCAGGCCGCTCCGGCTCAATGTTGCGCCCAATCGGCGTTCCTGTCTGCCGAACGGTGGGGTCGGGCGCAGTGCTGGACGTTACAGATAACGGCAGCTACTGCACAGGCTGCAGTGCGCAAGGAAAAGTAAGGCAAAGACGCAGGAGTGAATTGAAATGCAACGTGAAAGTTTGGGTCGCATATTTGTGCTGTTCTCAAGTGAGTAGTCATGCCGTGCCGTAGACATTGCGGATCTGCGTTTGCAGTAAGATGCTCATCGGAAGCTTGTGAAAAGTTATCAGTACTCTACCGATCGTACAGATGGGCTGGTACTTGTCGGTAACTGATATTTATTGCTGTATGACGTATCGTCCACGGAAGCTGTAGTTGCTTTCTGCTTCAAACTCCAGTGCCGGGGAAGGCGCCCTTCTTGTTCAGCACTACCATCTGGTGCTCGCGCGAGATATAACCTTTCATCAGGCCCTACTACATGTCAATGATGAAACTTTTCATAACGATGACATCTTACCTTGAAAATCTGATTCGCCAGCAAGCACTCAACCTCATCATCTTCTACTGCCTGACCACCCATCCTCAGAGCCGCTGCAAAGTTGACGAGCGGTATCCTTGACTTCCTGATCCTGTCTTTCTGGGTCTGTCCTTCCTTGAGGTCGTCGTAGCCACCGGCGAGGTAGACCTTCCGCAGCAGGTTACGCAGTGCGATGTCGCGACTTCGTTCGAGTGTGAGAAAGATGCGGCGCTTGACGAACTCGGGCTCGCCCTCTGCTAGGGCCTTGTCAAAGCCTGTGAGGTCGCCTTTCCTGATGCAGGCCACAAGAGGTCCAAAGATACGTTCGAGTCGAGGTGAGTCTGTGAGCAGAGGCGCTTTAGGTACGACGTGTTTTGTGATGAGACGACAAGGGATGAGGTAGGTGAGGATCAGTCTATCTCAGTCAGTTACGCGCTACTTGGTCAGAAACAGACCCTTACGATTTGTTCTTCTCAGCGCCACCATAGCAGGCATCCCAAGCCTCTTGTAGGTTCTTTTCTGCCTGCTCCACGTCAGTGATGTGGCCTACCCTGATTCGTGCTTTCTGACCTTGGTATAATCTTCCTGTAGGAAAGCAATAACTCCAGTGTAGTAGAGGTATGTGACTCTATGCGCTCTCGGGTACAGTTCGAAGGGCGGTAGGTCAGACTGAGCTTCGATCGAGCGGACGACGTTCTTCGACAGGCTGATTGCTTTCAGCTGAGGCGTGGAATCAGCATACAGGTATCAGCGCTGGTGGTGGAAGAGTACCTTGAAGTAAGTCTTGAATTGAAGGTTGGCTACACAGTAGACGCCCCATTTGCGGGACTCGTTGAGGTCTGGGTTTCTGATGCAACGTCAGAGCCAGGCAAGAAGCAAGAGATGGGACCATGGCACACCTGTCACCCAAGCAAAGAGCAAATGTCCTGTTGAACGCGCGGGCAGCCTCCTCTAGCTTCTGATTCTGTGCCACTGTGCTCACAATATCCTCTGAAAAGCTGTTGTTGACCGTAGCCGGTTTCGACTTGGCCAGCTGTTCGTCTGCCTTGATCGCTATCCTGCGCAGATGGTTGGCAGTAAAATATAGAGTGAAGATACCCCATGCTGGCAGCGCTCCGGCAGATACCTGCTTTATGAAATTGCTGGTAAGATCCTTCCACGCATCATACACGGCAACGTATTGTGTTGCTCCCAGCCTGCCCTGGTTCGATGCCTCGTCTGCCTTTATAATCTCGTTCACGGCGCGCCAGTAGCTCACGATGATGTCGACCCACGCGCTCGTCTCCTTCTGGGTCATGCGCGTGGTCTTGTTGTGCTTCAGCACATGGCGTACGTCATTCTCGATTTGGACCTCGTTCGAAGCGCGCGCGAAGTCATACAGACGGCTGGGGTCCTGCGCAGGCGGGACCGGACTAAAGAAGTTCGCGACGGGCTGGGCCAGCGCAGTTGCATGAGCCTCTTGGAACGGTGCGAGAGCGGCTTGCATGGCTATTACACAGGACTGAATGCGGGGTCGATGAGAGGAGGTGTCAATGTCTGCGAGCAGGGATCGCGAGGCGTGTCGGTATATGCGCTACCTCATCGAATGCTGCAGAGATGTGTGCATTGCTTTGTTCTCGCAGTGCTGCGACCGGTCGATCTACTTTGATGGTCGATGGCAGGCGGCAGGCCCGCTAGCGGCCAAGCGCAAGGCGTTTGTGCTCCGTGCGCGTAAGCGAGGTTCGCACTTTCCAAGGTTTGGTTTTGTGGAAGGCAGGAACACCACTTCGTCACTTCAGGGTACTAACCGCAGCACATTCGAAGTGAGTTATTGCCGTTATCGTCGACGAGACTGCGAATACTGACATTGTCCAGATGGGTAAGCAGAACCACTTCTTCCATACTCGCGACCATCCAGCAATTGCAGCCGAAGGAAATTTCAGATGAGCCATGCGCAAACGAGTACACATACGCACAACAGACGGACGCCGACGATGGAGGACATTGGAAGCGCTGCTCGATCGAGTAAATTAAATTGGAGGAGATGCAACATGAAGGACGAGGGGAGGCTGGAGGCTCTCATGTACACGACCTCGACGACGCACGCTACTTCGCTGACCGGATACCACACGCCCGCCGAATATGCCAACGCCCTCGACCTCGTCCGCCCGCTCACTTCGACTGCAATTGCTGGATTGTCATGACCGCTACAACGTCGCACTGAACGCCTACTGACTTGCACAGCTCGCTTCCAGGAATACCAGGTCATCGGCCGTCACCTCCCCAGCGAGGCCAACCCCACCCCCAAGATCTACCGTATGCGCATTTTTGCGCCCAACGATGTTGTCGCCAAGTCGCGGTTCTGGTACTTCCTCGGCAAGCTCCGCAAGATTAAGAAGGCGAATGGCGAGATCATCTCCCTGAACCAGGTGCGTAGCGAACGAGCAAGGACATGTGGAGGATGGCAGCTGACAGCGTCAGATCACCGAGAAGCGCCCCCAGAAGGTCAAGAACTTCGGCATCTGGATCCGCTACGACTCGCGCTCCGGCACTCACAACATGTACAAGGAGTATCGTGAGATGTCCCGCGTTGCCGCCGTCGATGCTCTCTACCAGGATATGGCCGCCCGTCACCGATCTCGCTTCAGGTCGGTCCAGGTATGCATCCACAATATTCGAGTCTTGAAGCCAGTCTAACAGTCTGCAGATCCTCAAGGTCGTTGAGCTCGAGAAGACCGACGACGTCCGCCGCCCATACATCAAGCAGCTCCTTGTCAAGGGCCTCAAGTTCCCTCTGCCCCACCGCATCAACAAGAAGGCTGGCAAGAAGGTCTTCGCTGCCAAGCGTCCTTCCACTTTCTTCTAAGCGTGTGTCATTTTCCGGAGTGCGGTCTGGCTGGGCAGGGACAGTATGGGTTTCCCTCGGTTATGCATGCTTCGCAAAAGAAGCACACTAGGAACGAATGAAAATCCCTGATACCTCCATCCGATCTATCGAGTCGTGTGATGCCAGCCAGGGTACTGGATTGCAGCTTTGGCGTCAGGGACATGGACTCAAGAATCACATGTAATCAGGGACAATGAAGTTATGCAATCACGTCTGAAGTCGCTGCGCGTCGCAGTAAATTGCAACCTTGTTATCATTTTCTCACTCAGACTCAGGCCTGACTGTTACATCTTCGGCTTCCCTGACGGATCCACCTTCGCCCTACCAAGCGTGTCGATCGGCATCCACCACGGGTGCCCCGTGATATTAGTGTTGTCCATCGTGCCCGAGAAGTTGGCCGGCCTCTTCTCCAAGAAACTCTTGACGCCCTCTGAGTTGTCACTACACGTCTGGTCAGCACGCAGACTCACGTCATTATAGACCAGGACACTTACTGGCTCCCAAACAGCTCATAGATGACCCTCGAGTCCAACAAATGCTGGCCCTCCGGACTCCCCGTGTCGCGGTACATCAACTCCTTCATCAGATACGTACTAACCGCGCTCGTGTTCTTGGCCACATCTTCCGCAACCTGCAGCGCTCGGGGCAACACTTGCTCCGGGCTATCCAGCAACTCACTGAAAAGCCCATCAAATACGCGATCCTTGGCCAGATACACGCTTCCCGTGGTGATGGCCTGCATGGCGCGCGAGTGCCCAATAAGTCGGGGCAGGAAGAAAGAGCTGCAGGCTTCCATGACCAGCCCGCGGCGCGCGAACACAAAGCCGATTTTGGCGTCGCGGTAACACAGCCGGATGTTCATGGGGAGCGTCATTGTGATTCCGACACCAACGGCGGAGCCTTGGATCGCGCCGATTGTAGGCTTGCGGCAATGGAAGATGGAGAGTGTTACCCTGCCACCTCTGCGACTACGTTAGTTTTCAAGCTCTTATACTATCTTCACACTCTCCAATCCATCTCCCTCAACGATGGTCACAACACGATTCAAGGTGAGAAATGAACTTACCCATCCCGATGATCCTGCACCCTCTCGGCGCCCTCCCCCGTCGTCCCCTCCCCAAAGCCGACATCCAGATCCGCGCCGGCGCAGAAAATCCGTCCATCGCCCGTCACAACAATGCACTTGACGCGCGCATCGGCGTCGAACATGGCATACGCGGACTCCATCTCGGCGCGCATCGTGTCGGTGAAGGCATTGTGCTTGCCGGGGCGGTACAGGGTCAGGATGATGATGCTGGGCTCGGCAATGTGGTGCGTCGTCCTGATGCACGTCCAGGTGCTGTTGAGGTCGTCGTAGCTCTTAGGCAGTGTGATGTCGGGCATGTGTCGGGGGGAGACCTGGCGGCGGGACATTGTGTAAGGCGGGTTGTGAGACGGTATGGTAGGGAAAGTGCAGGGCACGAGTCAATACAGGTGGCTTGTGAGCTTAGGTTGCTGTTATATGTACATAGGCTACATGGCTTGCATGTGGTGTGGCGCGTGGGGATCAACTGCAATGCGGAGAAGCAGGGCCGAGGTTCTGCGGTTGCGGTCGAGTCGAATGATGTAGCCAATGAGAGTGTTGCTGGCATCTAAACCTCGAGGATGGATGTGAGCCAATCTTCAGTTTGAGCAGAAAAAAGCATGACGTCGGATTCGTCGTCAGCGGGAACATGTCCCTATAAATGTTGTGTGCAGTCGTGAAGGTCGATGGTGCTGTGGACGATTGCGGTGTGTGGCTCGTGCCACCCCTGCCAAAATTTTGAGAAGTCGCAACCCACCGAAGGCACGCTCTGGAGATGTTCACAACGTTTGCTTACACGCTGCGCGGCTTTCTTAAAAAACTCCGTTCCTGGTAGAACCAGTTGTTAGCAGACGATAGGAGCCCCTCCCCTGCATGCGTTAGACCCATCTTCTCTTCCTCTCCCCAACAGTCTTGTAGACCTCAAAGGTCCTAAAACATCCACCATGGCGCCAGAGAAATTCCTCAAGCGCAAGGCGCCCACCACAGTCTCCGACTTCACCATCGTCCCACTGACCCTCCCCACCCTCCCCGGTCTCCCCGCCTCGCACGCAAATACACAACACTACCTGTACGCCAAACCCCACGTACCCAGCGCCTACACCGCAAACGCAGAGCGCAGTCTCTTCCTCGCAAACATCCCCATCGACGCCTCCGAGCCTTCCCTCCGCGAACTCTTCGCAGGCCAACTCGGCGGTGCGCGCGTCGAGAGCGTCGAGTTCGATTCGAGCGTGCCCGCGGCGCCGCTGCATAAGCGGTGGAAAGCAGAGCGACGTGATGACGACGACGAGCAGCGCGGGAAGAAGCGCAAGAGGAACGATGCTGAGGTCATTGCGGAGGGTGTTGTGGAGGACGAGGAGAGCGCGCTGCCGAGTCTCTGGAACAGTGAATTGCGAAGAAGCGGGAGCGCAGCGGTGGTTGTGTTTGTAGACAAGCGCAGCGCGCGGGGAGCGATGAAGGAAATCCAGGCTGCTGTCAAGAACGGGAGAACGGTGCAATGGAAAGCCGGGAGCGGGCTGGGCGTTGAACGTAAGTTTGCACGTTCCCCAGTCCTTTGAGATAGGATGCGATACCATGAGACGATATAACTAACACACCGCAGGCTACAAATCCCACCTCAGTCTCATCTACCCCTCGACCTCCTCCCTGCAATCCAGCATCAACGCGTACCTCTCGCAATTCACCACCCTCGAGACGCACCGCGCCAAGCTCATGAAACACGCGCGCACCGTGCCTGACGAGGACGGCTTCATTACCGTCACGCGGGGCGGGCGCACTGGGCCCGCGCGGCTCGAGGAGGCGGAGAAGAAGAAGGCGGAGCTCGAGGAGAGGCGCAAGAACAATGGCGTCAAAGACGATTTTTATAGGTTCCAGACTCGCGAGAAGCGGAAGGAGGCTGAGGTCAATTTGCGCAAGAGGTTTGAGGAGGATCGCAGAAGAGTGGAGAGGATGCGGGAGAGAAGGGGGAGGGTCAGGCCGGAGGCGTAGGTGGGGACTTGGTTGCGTTTTGTGGATGACTGTGTGTTCCTCATATCGACCTTGGAGCGTTGTCTTATGGACCTAAACACTTCGA
This sequence comes from Didymella exigua CBS 183.55, assembly GCF_010094145.1. Taxonomy (NCBI): domain Eukaryota; kingdom Fungi; phylum Ascomycota; class Dothideomycetes; order Pleosporales; family Didymellaceae; genus Didymella; species Didymella exigua. Next base: position 138,132 of record NW_022984809.1, read on the forward strand.
ATAGTAGAGAATCCATGTTGACGATAGATTGCCATAATGGCCTGGCGCGAGTAGTCCTAATGGATGAAGCCCAGCAAAGCAGAATGTCCGAGCTTTATGAGGACAGGCGGTAGCAATAACAGAGATATACTGAATGACTTCGCAGTAGCCTACTCTAAAACACGTTCATGCAGACAATTCGCTTTTTCTATCTAGTGAAACACAGCTCGCAACACCTCAGAATTATTACGAGCTCTGCAACGTTCAAGATACCGTTACCCAAAAGATCCCCAGGATACAGCCACACTTCCAGCGTCGTACAGAGCTTGCGCTACGAACATGACGACATCGTTATTCCCGACGTCAGTGATGGCCGAACACACAAAGAGTACACGGTCTTCCGCAAGCCGCTGATGTGACACTCATCCGAGATACGACCGTGCTATCTTTCATATCTGAGGAGATTATATTTAGTATCTTTGATTATTTATTATAAGACTCACAGTTATCAACATCAAAGTCAGTCCACCGCATCGGTGGTTTAGTGGAACTACCGACCACCCCAGCTATATAGAGAGTTTCTCTCTCTCTGTTGTATCAGGTTTTGTTGTGTCATTTTTGAGATTTCGATTCACAGTTTACCTTTTGTGGCGTTGTGAGACGACGGCTTGGCAGAGCAGACGGAATCCGAAAAATCGCTTTTGGGAAATTAGGAGCGAATCACAGAAGATTACACGCTGAACCTACTGCTGCCTATCAGTCGCGGGCGGGCGGCGGGAACAGGAGGATGGGTTCCATCAATCACTTCCCAGGTGGACATGTATTGATGCCAGCAATAGAGCCCTGCGCTCAGTTCTACGTACTCGGTCTTTACTCCTTTCCTCTTTGCTGTTAGAATTTGAGAACAAGGCAACGCCATTATGATGGATCTTAACGACATTATGGCCTTAGCCCGCGGAGAAGGCTCACCACACCTTGTTAAGCCCAAAGCCAAACCCTATGAAGAAGGCAATATAGGGCGGCTGCTCTCATACTGGAAGAAGTAGGAACAGTGTTAAAAAAATCCATACACAGCAGCTGACGTGATCAGGTTTGCTGGCGAGGTCCTCCAGTCTCCAGAACGAGAGAAACAACAAGCGGCGCCCCTTGAGAACGATGTGCCTATGCACTTCAACCAAGCGTACTTAGCGTGGAGAGTAAAGTACGGGCAAGGCAGGATTGACGGGAAAGCAATCACGGTCCAAACCCTCAAGAAGGAATTCCAACAGATCGTGGAAGTCATTGCCTACGAGACAGGCAAGACTTGGCTTGCTAAGGACATCGCAGAGATGAGAAGGGTAACTTTCTAAGTGATAGAATGCTAGAATTGACGGCAACTGGCTCTTCGTGCAGTTCATCCGGACCACTTTGAAACTTTCAGGCGCCCCGACCGCTTCAAAAACCAGAGCTATAGCATACGCTCGTGATGCCGACGAAGTACAGTTCTACCTGTGGAACTGTAGCGAACGGACTTATGCCTCGCCGCGTATGATGGTACAGTTTTCGTTCTGGCTTCATGTAATCTCCACCTAGGGCCTTCGAACAGGGAAGTTCGCCGAGTCATCATCTCATCGCAGTTCTAACGAAGGCGTACACTACGGCGATGTTACCTTCAGCCTTGTTCGGAGGATAAACGAGCTTGTGTACCAGGTCAAGATTGAATTACGGAATCGGACGTTTGCAAGGGACGATGAGAGCAAGATGTGTGTATATTTAGAGGCGCTTTCAACCCCAGAGCTAACTTCTTTAGAAAGGCGATCATATTGAAAGAAGAAATGGATCCTAAAGAGCGCTTTAGATGTCCTGTACGGAAGTTTCTAGACCTTGCATTAGCCGATAATGTTTTTGTCCACGACATCTCACCAGAGGGTCTTGACAACCGCAGGCTCTCACCTACGGCCGGCTCAGGGGTTTTCGCGATCAAAGCAGACAAGAAGAACACACCAATCATCCGTAAGATGATGCCCAATGGTCAAACCCACCCAACGGAGATCTGTAGTGCTATGTCTGTCAATACAATGCTGGGGCAGGTCTGTCTGGATGCGGGGTACACGGAGCCTGTCACAGCTTATACTTTCAGGCGAGGTGTTGCCAACAACATGGAAGGTGAGGAATTATAACCCTAATATTGAATAGAGTCTAACGAGCCTTTTGCAGCCACTGCAAGCTCCAAGAGTACTAAGGAAGCCCTTGGCCACAAGGGTGACCGCGTTTGGCACCATTATGCAGCGCCTACCATAACTGTTGATGCCCAGAACGTAGCCTACAACAAGCCGGAAGACGCTTCGCATGCAAGATTCAGTCATAGTATTGCCGTTACTCGGGATGTCGCTGCTTTCAAGCCGTCCGGATCGCAAATGGGCATTGCTGGCGTCGTCTCCAAAGATGGCATGTTGAGAGCCAGATCTGACCAAAGCCCACGCACAGATAGAGCGACATTTCGAAAAGCACTCAAGCTACAGCATCGAAAGGATCGCGAAGAGTACATCTCAAGAGCTGGAAGCATGCTGGCACAAGGAGAGAGTGAATTAGATTCTGATGTCCAAGAACGCGGCGATCCTGAAATCGTGCCATCTTTCCAGCGACCAGAATCTTCGCCTGTCTTCAAGCAGATGCTGAAATACAACTCTCTACAGGTTCGTGTCATAGAAACCCTACGGACAGCAGAGAGGGCCTCTCTTGGAGAGTGTGTGAAGCCTCTAATGGCCCTTGCCAATACAAAGCCATTTCGACCTTTCTATCCGGACCCCGTCCTACCGCCCAAGAAGGATGGCGACTGTCCCTACTGCAACCAGGATATTTCGCAACGCCATTGGGGTCGCGGTCGTCGCGCAATACATTTGCTACAGTGTCATCAGAAGAACAACCCCGTGCGCTTCTGTTTGCAATGCGCCATGTTCGTTCACGATAAGCTGTGGCCTGACCATCAGTGTATAGATTTAAACGAGCGCCGTAAGATTTTTGGAGTGATAACATGGCGGAAGTTGGTTATTGGTGAGGGTCGCTGTCCGTACGGTGGCGGCCAATGCTGCGGAAGGGGACCTTTCATGGATTCCAAAGCTCTCAAAACCCATATTGAGGGTGTTCAAATCAAGCAACAGCCAGAAGGAGCCCACTCTTGTCCAGCAGAGGGCTGTGGTCTAGTAGCACCATCAAAGAATGACCTACGGCTCCATTTCCAGAAGACACACTACATCAAGATGTGGCTTTCAGCCGCGACCATTTCAAAGTAGATCTAGACAAGAACGCTGGGCTCTGATCATTGATGATAGAATTCGGTTAGATGCTACAACTGCGCCTTCGCCTCTTTGGTGATAATGATTCAGATAATGAGGTTGCTATTGCCTTAAGGGTCATTGTTCTTGTTTTCAGCAGATCCGTGATCCCTTTGGTCAAGCCAGCCAATAGGCAAGTGTCCGTGAAGGAACTTGCCGGGCTTCTGTTGCTTTCCTGGAACAGAAGGCTGGCCAGATACAAGCCTTAGATTGAAAAAGGGTCACAAAGGGTAGGACGGCCGTGGACTCGCAACGTGAGATGAAGTGATGATATGGATAACCATCGGTAGGCCTCTAGGATCCTTATCACCGGCATAGAACGCTTCATGTACGGGTTTGAAAGATAGCAGCTACCCTAGTATCAGCTCACAAGTAGAAGCTGAGGCACGAGCTCTGAGGTTTGTTAAGATCGAGTCATAGCAGACGCACAACAGTTGATAAAGATCAATCAATCATAATTTCCGCCTAAACACCAAGTATAGCAGCACACCATTATTGAACTACAGAAGAAAATTTGAAGGAAAGCTTTTGAACCCCGACCTTTAGTTGCCCAACAATCGAAACTTCTTGTTCTTTTGAGAGTGGGCAAGCCTCAAGTCCGTTAAACGGAGCGTTATCCGCGCGTGAGAAAGGGATTGTCGTCGTGTTTCCTTTTCTTGTAATAACGATGTCCACCCACGGCGCTATATTTCTTATGGAGTAAGTCTAGGTCGTTTTTCTTCAGCCCCCAGAATAGCTTCTCTTTTTCGCCACTGAGGCTCAAGAGCCTTTGAGCATCTGCATCCGTTGCCTGGGGCTCTTGCGCAACGTCATGTAGCCTTAGGAATTGTATTCGTTGTTCTTTATGTTCAATGCAAAAATCGAACACAGAAGGCGCTCTAGAAGGCTAGTATTTGAGATAGTTAATGAACTGCTTGACGTAGCTTGGCTCCTTGCGAATGAGTTACAGTCGCGACAAGAATCTGAGTTCTTCCGCATCGTAGGTTACTGTCTAAATTCCAAGGCAGTTGGCAGGGACCCCACTCTTGTAGGGTTGATCGATCATAGATTGAACGTCTTTTTCGAACTGAGCGTGAACCTTATCTCTTGTATGCAGGGATAGTTTGGGGGAAATTCCATCCTACTATGCTGGTCCTGGACAGTATTAGCAAGTTTCTCTTCTGTTGTGGCAAGATTGGTAGCGCAATTTGTTTGCTGTTGTTCTAACGCCTGAATGCGATCGGATCCCTTTCTGAGCTCTTCTGTGTGGTTTGCCTTGGACTGACGAGCTTGTGACTACAGATTCCCTACTTCTCCTTCTAGACGATCAACCTCCCCTTGCAGTGACGTGTTTCGCTGCACGATCTCGCCAGACAAATTCTGTTCTTTTTGGAGTTGTTCGCGTAACCTCGCTTGGGCAGCTTCTGATGCTTCTCGGGTTTCTCTTAACTGTGCCTGGCCTGTCTCGTACTGCTCCCGCATATGATTGTAATCAGACCACTCAACGCTTCCGTTGTGATGTTCCTCCAGAGGTGCGTCAGTCCCGCTCGTGAGGTCCATGTTTTCTTCTTCCAGGCTGTAAGTCATTCCATTCTTTTCCTCAATCGTTCTGTCCTTTGTCTTAATCGTCCTGTCTCTTTGTGCAATCACTTCATGAACCTCGATCGCTGACCGCAGTTCGTTTCTTGCTTTTTGCAAGTTGTTTCTTGTTTGAACCAATTCTTCGCTCAAAGCTCTGATTCAATCCGCCTCTGGCGATCTCATTACATTGCACTGCTCAAGATTGTCGCGGAGTCGCTGCATGTTGGTAGTCTGAATCGCTACTGGCTGCTCTACAGGTGCATTAGTGGCAGAATGTTGTTCAGATGGTTGAGCCTATGCACTAAGCACGCTTTGTGCAATCTGCGGACTATTAGCGCCAGAACGCACCTCTATTACCTGATAAGGCCTTACACTATCGTCAGCTGGTATGCAATGGCTGAAAAATGCCTTGATAGCATCCGTACTTGCGTAAAGAGACGTGAATTCCACTCCTGACCTTGAATCGCAATACACAAGAGGAGCAAAAAGAGCTTGGCATTCCCGAACATGGCTGTGCTCAAATGGTCAACCACACCGACGCTCTATTAGAACTGATTGATCCCCAAGAAACTCCGGTCCAGACATTGGCTGAGACAAGTCACTGATCTGTGTCAGAATATGCTTGATGGCAAGAACATGATCTGAGACATCTTCTCTGTGACCCAGTCTAGCAGATCGAATGAACTCCTCTACTGCGAGTCGCTCAGGATCTTTGCTAGTCAGTGCCATAACCTTGTCTGTCTGAAACCCTAGCCTCACCGCTAGGCGCGCAAGTTGAGGCATGAGTGAAGGATTGATAGGTCGTTGCGTTGCTTGTTGACTATTGCGCGCTTCAAGTCTCGGTTTTATAGGTGTCATCTCTGGGAAGTGGCGGAAGCAGAACATCTATAGTCAAATATAGCCAAGGCGAAGAGCTACCTGAAGTTGGTCACTGCTAGTTGTACTCAGTACTTTCAGATCATCTAACTTATCTGAAAGCTGCACTTGCAGGCGTTCAGGCTGGAAAAAGATTGCTTGGAAAGACTGCCATAGTGATCGTTTATCAGTGTTGTCTAGCAAGGTTTTAAGAATGATGCTGCACGGCTCTAGATATTTCTGATTCTCGAAGAATGTCCTCAATATAGGGATAAGACATCGTTATTTCTGTATGGCTTGAAGTAGAAGATCTGTCGCCGCTTGAACAGGTCCTCAACTTTCTCACTGTCGGACCTAGACATTGCTGGAGCCAGCATCTCGAGCTGTTGGGCTGTGTATTCATCTACGAATTCGCAGCAATCTTGCGGTATCATGGTGTGCCAGACATCCCGAACGTGCTCCAGATAACTGATCATCTCCTGAAGGAATTAGCAGCAAGTCATCAACTCAAAAGACTTAAAGTACTTTGGTGCAATGCAAACCGTATTGGCGATGCAAAGTCCCTAATTGCACAGGTGGCCAGAGGCCAGGCGAATTAATGAGACTATCAAACGTATTGACAAACCGTCTGTCCTTCAGCAGCTGTTTCAAGCCCCTCTTCTTGCTAGCTGACAGTCTGGCCCACCATTTTTTCTTGTTGCCTTCGTCCGCTAGTTGATGATATCTTTGGATGTTGCGGAAAATAGTACCATTGGAACAGTATTGCTCATGCCCAAAAGCTTCTTGGATATGTGTGCTTAAGTCGGCTTCGAAATCTACGCGTTGACACTATTATCATCTGAAGGCTACTCTGAACGGGCATTTTAACACAGACTTACACTGTTCTCGTACAACCATACTGTCCATCATCTGTCATTCTTGTCAAGAAATCGCTTCGCAGCGGCGATTCTGTGCAGCCCATTCAAGCAGCGCAACGACTCAATGGGTTTAAGCTAGATCGTTTCACGCAAAGATCCATGCGAGAGATTGCATGACTCCCTGAACGTTTCTATAGTTTTACCATAAGCCACAAGAGCGTCACTCAGGCACTCTCGTGTTATTAGTGCATCCACAAAGTGCTCTTGTTCCGTCCGTTGGCAGCCTTCGAGCTCGAATACGTTGTGGAGCTTTGCCTGTATCTTCTTCGACTTTTCGCGATGTCCGTTGGGTATCGTATCTTCAAAGCGTAGCTTGTCCAGATCTATTTGTGCGACGCCAAAGAGATGGTCTGCCTTTCGCAGGCTCATCGAGGGTGGCTCTGATGCCATAGCAATCAAGTAGGTAGCCGGAGATCATACCATCCCAACAACACATGCAGCAGACGCCGAAGAGCCACCAAAGTAAGTCCATCTAGCTGTGTAGGACTTGCAGACCACTATCCCAAGTGCTCGTGGGCTGACACATATAAGCATGTGTACTTTTGAGCCTTTGAGTTGCAGAAATCGACTCCTAAATCTTGAGCTGGCCATCCCCTGATGTTGCTCGCCATCGTGCATGAATAGTGGAATTTGGTTTGCGCATTGACACAGAATACATTCATCGATCAACACTTTGGAATGTTTATTTTTCGAATTTGGGTTGTGGCTAACATCGGCTGCGGAGGTCGCGACGGCTGATATAAAATGCAAACTACCCTGCAAACCAAACAACCGTGCATACCCGCGCACACTTTTAACAATCTGAGATGGCCCCGCTTCCTTGGATAAGCGCAGCTTTGACCGAGACTGGTGTCACCTTGAGAGACCACAGACTGATTTTCAGTGACCTCGCGGGCGTAACTGAGGAGCAACAACCTTCCTTAGTCACTTTCGTAGGGGATTAAGTAAAATCATCGAATCTCGCCGCGCTGTCGACGCATCCTCGAGCCTACAGGCGTCACGAAACCGTTCAATTACTCTGGGGTGCATTCAAAACTGTAGACTCTCCTGAGATATACGCCGACTGCGAGATACACCTGGCCAGTCCAGGGCAGAAGTCTCGCTCTCTGCCACCAGAGCACCCTGGTAAGGATGACGCCACCTACGGTAACAGACGCGCAAGTTTGTTAAGACACTAATGTCCTGAGGTATCTAAAGCTTAGGGGCGAGGTATATTGCCTTAATAACGGTGTGCACTTCTTTTACGTAGTTAGAGAGGGGGGGGGGGGGGGGGGGGGGGGGGGGGGACAGTTCAGAGATGTGATTTATTTACTAAGTAGCTACGGTACGGTGGTTCCAGATTCGCTGCGCAGCCATGTAGGTACCAACCACAAAAAACACCCATCTACGATCGGCCGAGCTTAAACTCTTGGGTAAGAGAACTCCATACAACGATCTTTAGATTGTGGACCCCGAAAACCGACAGTGACGCACTGTTAGGGGTTAGCGTGTGATTAGACTCGAAGTAGAGATTAAGGTTTAGGAAACATCGACTTACTCTAGCATCGGCCGCTATTGAGGCAGTCTCGTGAACGTCCTAAACGTATGGTTGAGATATTTATGGGTCCTAGGATATAAAGTAAATATTTAATGTTTGCCTAGGAGCCTCTAAGGGGGGAAAGTCAGGAGAAGGGCCAGCTACTTACCTAAGACGCCAGGTTAATAACGATCCGTGTGATTAGTGACCTGTTCTTGCCTAAGCAACAGGGGGCAGGATTATCTTACCTCCTAAAATGGCCAAGTTAGGATGGTCTCGCTTGCGAAGCAAAAGTGCGTGGCAGGGGTAAACTTACGTCCTAAAGGAATCAAGTAAGACTCATGTCTGCTGTGAAGTGGGCAGTGCCGGCAAATTCGACTGAACGGGGCTTAACTTACATCCTAAAGTTAAAGGTTAGCCAATTTCTACTCCAAAAGTGTTTACGTCTGCTAAGGGTTCAGAAGGAACAACTTACGTCCTAGGAACATTAGATTCATGTTGTTGCTAAATTAAGCGCAGATCTCTCCTTAAGGAAGGAATTTACCTTCTAAAAGTTACGATTAGCTAATCTGCTACTGCTGGGAGTCTCACTCCCTCTCTGACGCGAAGGTTGAAGTTGACTTACGGCCTACATTCGTAGATTAGCAGCAGGTTTGCTGCAGTTTCAAGTTTTAACTGCGCTTAATCAACTGGTTCAACTTACAATCTAGCATTCGCAATTAGCAACGCGAATAGGGCACGAGAAAGTGAAGGAGGTTAATAGATAGAGTTGTCAACTTACAGCCTGGGGTTAAGAGGGTTAGCATCGCATTTTCTCATCCTAGATCGACCTAAATCATCTCCTGCACAAGGATACCAATAACTTACAGGCTAGGAAAAGGTTAGTAGGAGTAGTAGAACTAGCGAGCAAACACTTACAGCCTAGTTATCATTAGCAATAAAGCAAGCGGTTAATACAATACAAGTCGAAGGTATCTTACACGCTGCATACTGTTAGTGATATTTGCGAAGGCTTTTTATCAACACGCAACGTACTTTAGGAACAGCGACTGCGTTCGCAACACCGTTGGCAGCTGGGTTGGGAAGGGCGGCTGCGGCGGTTGCCACACCGAGGAAAGCAGCACAAAAGAGGATGAACTTCATGTTAACGAGGAAGAGTATTGATGGAGGGCAGATTTAAATAGGAGAGAATGTGTTCTGAGTGAACTTGATGAACGCTTCCAGGAGCGTGGAGGCAAAGCATTTATACAGTAATCGTGTGCAAGTAGTAAGATACAAGTCAAGACGGCTCTTGCTTCCCGATAGTCCGAGAATAGGACCGTAGCCAGCTCGCATGAGCTTCCAAGTCCTATTGGCAGCCAACGGCGCATTAGTATCAAATCGCCTAACCAGCTCTAACCAGTCACCGAGAACTTCTCAAGCATTTATGTCACAGTTAAGACGAACTTACTCAAGGGAGTAAGAGGTTGACCTTTTGCTCCGCGACAGTTATGAGCCCGGGACTGCTACTTCCTGCCTAAGCAAGTCTGCAATGGATTGCTGAGAAGGTGGGTGACCGCAAGCGAGCCTGACACCCCACCAAAAAGACGGCAAAGAACACTGCGCAAGAGAGCTAAGAAGCTAAGTGCCAGAGGTTAAGGGCACAGACGTAGAACGCTAGACGTGTGGAGCAGAATATGCAGGGCATGTTGCGTCACAACCCACGTGTACAGAAAACCTTGAAAGGCTACCAGTTCTACGCGATTGCTACGATCTGGGGGAGTGCGTCACGGTTAAGACGAACTTACTCAAGGGAGTAAGAGGTTGACCTTTTGCTCCGCAACAATTTAGCTAGCGGGTCGCATCTCCAAAAAAAGGGAAAGCATTGGTGAAGAAACGGCTAATAGCTTGCGTGTACTGCACCCGATAATCGTTCACCACGCACCACTGATCTCGACGATAGATGGTTGGAAGCGCATTGACAGTTTTTGGCTTGGCCTATTCTTTCCTCAGAGCTGACGCAAGTCAGGCCGAAGTGGGATCGGGGGGGCCCGTCAGGCATTATCGGGCAGCTGATGTACCTGCCAATACTCATGATCCGATGATAACTGTATACAGTTTTACTGGCTTGCTTAGAGGCGTTTAAGGCTTAGATTGTTCACTCCTACTAGATGCCTTGTATCCAGCTAGAGGTAGCTATCAACCGGGTCGCATTTGGTGTCAGACTCATTGCAATTTCGCGCCAGACTAGTGTTCTGCTTTACTTATCGCGTGAATAGAGGCACAGCTTGAGTGCTTAGGGAATTGTCGATAGCTCGGTACCTCACTCAATAATATTACCTACTCGCTCTTCGTTACGCATTTGTGCAGTCAACTTAGTTCACCTACTACAGACGTTTCTCCCGACAGATAAGACTTCAATGCAGTTACTAGCATGCATGCATGTGACCCTCACGCATTTATGCAATCCACTTAGTTCACCTACTACAGACTTTCTTCCCGACAGATAAGACTTCAATGCAGTTACTAGCATGCATGCATGTGACCCTCACGCATTTATGCAATCCACTTAGTTCACCTACTACAGACTTTCTTCCCGACAGATAAGACTTCAATGCAGTTACTAGCATGCATGCATGGGACCCTCCCTACGTGCGGCCATCACTGACCTGCAGACTGTCTAAATGGTCACACGGGATGGTCCGGGAAGAAAGAGCAGAGACACTGGAAGATGTGGCCCCTGACTGGGTCTCTCTTCGGACCTCACTTCCTCTAGTAGGGCCCCGCCAATGGCGTCTGTCCTTCCTGCATCTTGGTATCAAGGAAATCAAATGACTGACTGGCCAAATCCTGGAACGTATTCACAGACCTTGTGCTTGAGATTAATTGATTAAAATTGATTAACGTCCTGCAGGAGACTGGCTTTGCCTAGCCCTCTTGACCTCTTAGAGGGTACTAGAGACGCGTCACGCATAGGTCTTAAGAGTTGTAGCTCCGCCTTGGCTATAGGTAAGAGATAACCTGTAGATAAGTGGTTCTCTTCTGCTAATTAGAGGTGCTCTGCAAAGTTCAGTTTTATGTACACTTAGAGTCTGATTTGGACAGTAGAAGAAAGCGCACTGGTGCAAGGTTCTCGAGCCTTTGAAACTGTGCAGCATGGATGCATTTCACCTATACCTAGATGAGGTCGATTGTGTGCGATCCATGCGCAGCAGTGAGGTCGTGCTACCTAGTCGTTGCATCCACAGAGTCCCCTGCTAGACGTCTAGTGTGGTTGTAGTCAATGGCGATGACGATATCGCGGTGCTTTTGCGAGATTGTCTGAAGCGCGATCCGAGCGGCAGTCTCACTTGGCTCTGCCTTGGTGATCATCATCGTGACCTATGCCCTATTGCTGCCGGTAAACGATATGGCATAACTCAGATTACCAGGAATTTTGACAAAAAGATAAGTCCCCTTTACGTTTTCCGGACACCAGATTAGAAATACGGCGAGGACAAGTCTGAGACAAGTCAAGTGCAATCTACTGTGGTAGCCGGCATAAGTTTTGGGAGTGGGTAACGGACTCTGGGGGTACGGACCAGAGATGCAAGAACTCCTACTACCTCACAAACCAATTAGATTCGTCTTAGTTGCTGACTGCCTATGCAGTCTGCCCTGTGCAGAGCTATTAAAATTTCAATACGTAGGTTTTGATCACCAGCCACTGCGCGACCCACTCACAATACTTATGCCAGCTACCACAGTAGTTCGGTGCTGGAAAAGGACCGTAACGGACCGAATTTCAAGCACTCGAAAATCCTGAAACTTGGTCTTCAATTTGTAACTACTTATGACGTCTTTTAGTCTTGAGGTATGGTTGCTACTCGTCGCATCGACGTGCGAGATTTATTTATTCTCTCGGATTGCACTCTCACTTCTTTTGTTATCCCCGAGGATTGATCCGTACTCCTACAAATCTCGGCTTTCTCGTACGTTTTCTTTCTCAGGCCTACACTTCTATCAACCCATACTGTGATGGTTGGGAGAATGAACCTATTGCGGCAGAATTATGCTCTCGTTCCAAATCAAGAAAATGAACACAGCGACAATAACAAAGCATGCGGATCTTGCAGACAGCTGATTTCGACTACGTCTTGGTCTTTGCGGACCCATAGTTATGTGTGGATACCCCTCATGTCGTTGCTGTTCGGGATAGTCTTGGGTGTGTTCTTACGCCCAGGCGTAGGTCTTCTCTTTGGACACACAACCGACTTCAGTAAGTACAAGGAGTTCTTTATTCCCCTTTCCTGTAATGAAAGTATTAACGGTATCTTTAAATAGGGCCCGCAGTCTCCGCTCTAGAAACCAAGAGAGTAAGGTTTTCTGGAACAGCCGGTTTCGATAAGCACGGAAATGCGTTTCGTGCTGGAAGCTCCAACACGACACAGTACGTTGGTCCCCCAAGTCCTGATATTGATAGTGCTTGGGAAAGTTTAATCGCTGGTAAGTTTCTGCAATATGCCGCAACAGGGTACTGGTGCTAATGTTGAATTGTGTACTAGGGCGATACTTCACCATTACCGAAAAGGAGGCTCAACAGTATTTCGGAACTGAATACACTCAATATTATAAAGACCCCAAAATGGGGTACAGCGTTGGGCAAGTTTCACACAACTATTACCAAGACAAGTCTAACAAACATGCAGTTTAGATGTCTTGCATACTTTACATTGTCTGGTACATTCGTACATTACCGAACGTCGCGAACTTAGAGCTAACTTGGAGCTAGAACATACTTCGAAAGGCTCTTTATCCCGAATACTACGTCAGGCATCATTCGAATTCCACATTTGGTAGATATCATCTCGGTACGTGTGCGCTCTTGACTGTCAAACTAGAAATTACTTATCTTCATGCACAGAACATTGTGTCGATATTATCCGGCAATCGATTCAATGCCATAGCGACATAACTCCTATCCCCTTGCGATGGTTTAGTAGTGTTAATACCACATTTATCGATTCTGACCAGGTACACACGTGCAAGAACTTCCAAAAGGTACGAGAGTGGGCTACGGAAAGGTTCAATGGTAGCTTAGCTGTATACAAAAAAACCTACGACGGCCATTTCTAGTTTTAGTAATAGCACGACTTAATGCAAACGCTGAATTAACACAGTGTTGCGGTATCAAGGGCAAATGTATATAACGAGTGTATTGTGTTGTTCTGTGTTGTTCTGTGTTGTTCTGTGTTGTTCTGTGTTGTTCTGTGTTGTTCTGTGTTGTTCTGTGTTGTTCTGTGTTGTTCTGTGTTGTTGTCCTGCTTGTATCTTTGCTCTCCAAGGCTCGCTGCGGGGTCTGTTTTGATGACGTGTTTGTGGTGCAGCTGAGGTAAAAGGTGCTCAACAACATGAGGAAGTAGCACACACGTGATCTGCTTCTCCTCTCAACCGTTACACATAGTCTTCAAGGATTGCGATGAGATTCTGGTAACTAAGAGGCTCCACGCTAGCAACTTTTGAAAAATGCTCTCAATGGATCAGGAATGTCATGAGTCTTGTACTAGTCAACTGGATCTTTTGTCCGGACTGGTTCTTCATAGTCCAGGGCGCTCTACAGTATACGCAAGTGACCGCCTTGCCAGCTAATTCAAGTTGTCTTCCCCACGCATCAGAACAGTCCCGACAAAGAGTCTGACCACACTGCTCAATGCAGCACACCACGTGTTTATGGTGCTTGACTAAGTCGAAGCAGATCGCGCATTCGACAGGCCCTGATAATGCAGGTTGATGGCTCCGGATGCTCCAGTATCGAGTGCCTTTGCTCTCTCTTCGTTGTAGGAAGCGCGAACGTGGTTGAGCATCCCTAGATCAATCTCGCTGTATTCCTCGTCGTTTTCCTCATTGCCCTGCTCGCCGTCTTCCTCATTGCCCTGATCGTCGTCTTCCTTATCGTCGTCGCCGCCGTTGCCGTTGTCATCATTGTCTCTGTCTGAAAAGTCGTGTTGATCGTCATACTCCTCGTCGTACATCCAATAGAATCTGCCTAAAAGGTTCTTGTGGTGTTCGGAGTAAAATCCTCCAATACTGCGGCGCCCTTTTCCCTTCACTCTGCAATCCTGGTGGTTCAATTCGTAGCAAAGATTACGTAAACAGAATGCCTGCTGGCAGATTTAGCACTCCTGCGAGTCTATCGTGCAGATTTTTTCCTACTGCGTAGCTTTGCTATCCGCAGAGTGACTAATAAAAGCATCATTCCAATTCTAATCCCCAAATTGTCTGTAGAAATCCTTTGCAACATTCTTCAGTACAGCCCTGTGTGTTCTCCATGTGTATAGGCCCAGCGGGAGACCTTTAGCGATCACGTTAGCCTTTCCAAAGCTTTCTAGATGATCGCAAAGCTTGTACCATCTCTTTGCGCTGAGATCGTTGTAGCGCAGCTCTCAGCGTAGTAGAGGTAATGTATAGATTGGGAGAATAGTGTTGAGGTAGGGAAGTAGTGTATACGCGGTCTTTCCAGGACTGCGAGATTACGAAATGTGGATCAAGATAGAAAGAAGGGGTTCAGAGCTTCAGGGTGCGAGAAGAAAGTCCAGTCTGCACACAGAAGTCCTCATCTGGCTTCACAGTCTTAGGGTACAGCCTTAGCTCCATGCTTCTGCCAAGACGTAGTGCAGGCGTTTACATGTTTGCATAGATTGGCGTTCGCGTTGTTAGGCAACACCACACGAGCGCCACGACGAATGCGTGCAGGTTGGCGACAGCCGATGGCCGAATCAATCCTGATGGATTACTTGGCCTGATCATGCCAACAATGGCTGCGGCACAGATATCGATCAACGCGCACTCTCAATCCTGAGGATCGGCTTTTCCCAAACACGACCTGCATGACCAGGACTAGCCTTTTGTGTTGTAAAGGACCAGACGCAAAGCGGCAAAGGTAAATTTCAACTTGGTGGCTGGTGGCCATGGGCAGGTTCCGCTTTCAGGGATCTAGCGGCGCAGACACACAATACCTCAATAGTTTCAGATTTCAGATTATTGTTTTTCGTGAACCAGCATATAGTCCAGTAGGAGGCTGCTGCCAGTGCTACTAATGTGTTAATCGCGTAGAGATGTTTTCGCACAATTAAGGATGTTTAGTAGACTTGCAGCGCCTTAAGTTCGCGTTTAAAATCTCGATTTGCACATCCTCAGTAATAAAAGCACAGTGTTGCCCTACTAATAGCATTATCAACGAGCTTTGGCTAGGCTTCAAGAGCGACCTCAGAATCTTGTGTTTATATATTTCTTACATTTCATTATTTATAAAAAATACATCACCGTAGAAAAAAACAATCACGAAGCATCGGTGGTTTAGTGGTAAAATTAGCCGTTGCCATCCGTTTCTGGACAATCTCGGCTAGCCCCGGGTTCGATTCCCGGCCGATGCATTTTGCCTTTGCGAACGTGACAAGGGGGCGATTCTTTTTTTGCGTGGGTTGTTGTGTGTGAGAGACGCGGCCAGATTGTGTTGCCGCTTCGACAGGAACATCATGATGAACTTCAGAGCTGGATCATGACCACTGTGCTGCAGCCATTGTTGGCATGATTAGGCTCGCAAATCGCGATTAAAGGGAGAGTTGCCGCATCTACAGGCGTAGGCAACATTCTAGGCTAGAAATATAACCTCACTGTAACGACGCAGGTGTAACAGAGTAGGCGCCCTGCCCTCGAAATCAATACTACATGACTTCTCTGCCTATACCAAAAGGTAAGCACAAGAATACTTAAGCAAGTACTCGTTGCGTAGTATAATGTATAACGTGGTTTATCACCGAGCCGCCAGGTATCACCGAACCGCCACCCCTCGCCAATTTTGCGACTATTACAATAATTATTACAATACCATCACAACACAACGCGCAATCACCCTATAACAAAGGTACACTATACCTTGCTATCTAAGCTACAAAAGCTACTGTGCCTAATAGTATAAATTATGCATCTAAGGCCTTTAGTGTTACCTAATTAATATTAAGAGACTAACGCACAGGAGGGCTTGCACAACACAATTACAAGGCTAATTTAAAGAAGCTAACAAAGGTAGAAGAGGAGGCAATAGTTAACTATATACTTAAGCTGTAACGACGCAGGCAAGAAGAGAGATATCCGGAATAGGTGTGAATCCGCTACGAGGCATATGGGAGTGCTGGGATGATAAGAACACCAGGATATATTCTCTACACCTATAGGTCTTGTACGAAAGGATACAGAAAAACTACTCTACAATGCTACAGTTCCTTGCTCCTTATATATGAGGGTTCAGTGGCAGTTTAGTGTGAGCTCATGCCATGCAACAAGGGCCATGGTCATGAGTCGTTAGAACCGTATCCTAGTGGTATCGGGTCACTGTTCGTAGAGCGTTGTTACATAAGCTAGACAGGCAAGGAATAGGCGCAACAAAGACTATAGTGCAAGATATAGCTAATAATCTACTTACTACACGTAGTGAAGGACCTATTAGCAAGCTCTAGGTAAACAGGTTTAACACACATACCTAACAAATTAAGCTTTAATATAGCTAACTATATAATTATTAACAAGCCCTAAATAAAGATACACGCGTTATAACGCCCTAGTTTAAGCTAATTAGGAATACAAAGGAGAAGTACAGAATCCTAGATAGAGATACCCACAACTTTAATAAGACTAGGTTTATAATAGGCATAATTAGGTCTAAGATAGTGTTTATAGGCTTAGAGAAGTAATCTAACCCTAAGAATATCTAGCCTAGCAATTAGGAGTAGGTCACAATTATTATTAGTGTCTGCGCTGCTAGCTAGGCTATCCTACCCTTTATTATCTTCTAAGGCAAGGTCCTAATTATAACCTAGTACCCTAATCTGCCTTGTAATTAGGTAATTATAACTAGCAAGAACAGCTAGATAATAAACAAGCTTAGTCTAGAGTAGTTAAAGCACTTTAACATGTCTATAAAAGAGCGTACTATTGGCGCCTACTATCTGCTTATTATTAATAGCTATAAGAGCTACAACTCTATAGAGTTTAAGGAATACTATGTAGAACACAAGATTATTACCTTATATATGCCCCTATACTTGTTACACCTGTTGCAGCTGCTTAATGTGGCCTGTTTTAGCCCCTTAAAGAGGGTGTACTTAATTAAGGTTAACGCCTAGTTACAATACTTAAAGATATAAATTAAGAAAGAGTTCTTCCTTACTAGCTTCTAGACAGCCTATTACAAGGCTATTACAAAAGACAATATCTATAGAGGCTTTAGAGGCGCAGGACTAGTTCCTTTTAACCTAGAGCGAGTGCTATTGAAGCTTGATGTGGTCCTTCGCACGCCAACACTACCACCACCAGAGACTACCCCATAGGGATCCAAAACACTAACCAGCGCAAAGGAGGTTGAGTCACAAACGTTGTATATCTGTGAGCGCATGCGATTGCACAGAGATTCGCCCCTGTCTCCTATTATGTGTAGTAGTCTGGCCAAAGGCCAATAAAGGATATCTACTTCCTAACCACTTTTGCTAAAAAGCATGCACAAGTTAACTAGACGCCTAGTTAACTGCGTAGATAATATATATCCAGCTTAAGCCAAGCCGGCTAAGCTAATGTAACTGGCTAGCTCTAGCTCTTCTTTAGCTTTAGAGTCTAGACCGTTACATTATGAAATCACTTAACTTGCTTGCTAGAGGGGTTGCGTGGATAGACCATGCCAACGTGTTGCAGAGAAGGGAAATAGATAGCATAAAGAAGGCTATTAAGGCTCTAACAGCGCAGTGTGGTCGCAAAAGAAAGTATATCTAGACAGAGGAGGCTCTCACAGTTAGTAAGGTACAGGATATAATAGCTAAGAAGGACAGTGGTGGTAGTGAGGCATCTGAACAGTCTAGGAAGAAGGTGCGCAAAGAGAGGCACTGTGGACGTTGCAGCAAGACTAGCCACAATTTGCGCACCTGCACTGCAGAAATATTAGATGTAGATAATAGTGCTGCTTCTAAAGAGTAATTGTAGTAATTATAAGTATTAGTACAGTGTTGTGGTTAAGCGTAATAGTTGTGTAATAGTTAACGTAGATTATCACCGAGCCGGCCATATCACCGAACCGGCCACTTTCTCTTGGCACAACCACCTTTTACCCTAACATAACATGCCTTAACAACAACAACTTTAGAATACTACTAGAGAAGGCAGAGTTATCCTTGCTATCTAGGCCTTCTACGCTGGCCAATTTCGCAGTATCCACAGCGCTGCTAGAGCGTTGAACGTACCTTATTAGTAGGTCTCTAATCGCCTTTGCAATATTATGTTTTAACTAGATATACGCGCTAATTGCTAGAAACTTACTATACTAGAGGAGCAGACAATTATCTAGTATATACTTAACCTTAATTCGCGAGGATTTGCGCCCTAGCTATGTGAGGTGGCAGATATGGCTGATAAGATACTTAGTGTGCGTGGTGAAGAGCCTGTTGGCAAACTATAGGCTAGCAGGCTTGTGACGCGTTTAGACGAGCTTAAAATAGCCTTTAATTAAGCTAAGGATAGACAGAGGATACTACAGGAAGATCCTAAGATAATTAGCGCGTAGTTTAAGCTAGTAGAG